>NC_083631.1:16186202-16343702 GCF_963584025.1 Labrus mixtus | reverse complement strand
GTGGTTCCTCCTGCTGCGCCTGGAGGTCAAGGCCAGCGATAGTCCTGGATGTGAAGGTCAGAGCTGAGAAAAAAAAAAGCGGGAAAAAAAGGGTGCCTCTGTCTTCTTTAATTCAGTCTTCGGTGATGAACGGTGCATGTCAACCTTCAACAGCCCCCGTCCCCCCGTCCCCCCTCCCCACTCTACCGCTCTGCAGTGATACAGTTGTAAAGTGTAACCTTGGAGACAGGGGCTAATCATCCATCCCATAGCTACCCTTTCAATCGCTCTACCTCCACCTCACTGTCTCTTTACACCTCCTCACCTTCGCCTCCCACCTCCTCTCCTCCACTGCAACAGGCTATTTAGCTATTACATTGGGTTTACAGTATTTTCTCAATTATCTACCTACCTCTGTACCTACCCCCCTTCTCCTCTTCATCCTCCTCTCTCTTTGTTTGTCCTGTGGAAGGACGTTTGTTTTCCTGTGGGGGTAGAGGGGAATCGACATTGGAGAGATGAGTTATTGATTAGAAAGCAGGTTGCAGGGGAGAGGTAATGCGACTCAGGAAGAGAGAGACAGAGGAGACAGGATGACACGTACAACCTATGACACATCCTGCATACTGTATGAAGGCAGCATACCCACGCATGCCACTGTAACATATGTGCCATGTGCTGCGCTGTTACATGCACACGTGATTAGAGGTGGCACAAATTGACACCACGGTGTGAAAATCTTTGCTGTTCAGATGTGTGACAGATTAAGGGACGCATGGTTGGCAGCAGGTGGAGAAATCAACAACCTGCCAGGCTATACAAAAAATTTGGCTACATTTACAGTGTTTAAAATCCTTTAAATTTGATCTGATGATTATAGGGGTGTCTTCAGTGGGAGGAGACTGACATTACTCTGCTGGTGTTTGGATCACACTTTCAACAAAACAAAAGATGACTGGCCGTGACAGCTATTCAGGATGTGTTAGCTTTGTATTCTCTCAACTTACCTTTGAATATATTTGAGGTGACAGCCAGGATGTACAGTCGGTAACTCCTTCTCTGTTTTTAATCATTTAAGATCAACAACTACTCTAAGTAAGAAAAAAGAAAAAAAGAAGTACCATCAACAGAGGAGGCCCTGAAAGGCTTTGGCAAGGCACTCAGAGGAATGCCAGAGCTACAACATCGCAGGCTATAATTCTTAAAACAGTCTCAAATTGATCTTTCAGTGTTCACTGTGGGAGACACATTAGTGAGGTCTTCTCTTCTCAAAAACAAATACAGTTGTTTATTAAAACAAATAAAAAAAACATGGTTTTAGAATTAAGTCGTTACCATAATCCTCCAGTTGTTGGAATATTACAGTACTTACTTTTGTACCCTAAAAATAGCAACAAAGGTATTCACGGCAGATTCATTTTTTTTTTTTGGTTTTCAGCAGCCTAAGTGATGAATGTGAGATGATTAGTACACAGTTAGATCTTGTAACTGCTAACTCGTCCTGTGTGTCAGGGTGGAGGGACTTCATTGGATGGAGAAGGTGGTACATGCCCACAGCATGCAGCATGAATCACCTTTTTTTTAACAATCAACCAAACATTGTTATCTCATGACACATTAAATATAGAACGGGTCTAGACTGTAGTAGTTTAATATTATTTACAGAGATCCCACTTCATAACAAACTCTAAATCATCTGAACGAGTATCTAAAAATCATCTTTATGGGTGATTGATTTTTGGGTAAATTGAAGTTATGAGAACATATAAAACAGCATTATGTATTGAAACACTATGAACGTAGAAGGCTTGTTTTTTTTTTTTACATGCCTGGATGACAGCTGACTCTTATGGAAAACTGTGATAAAATATTGCACGACTTACAAGTAAAACATGAATCTTAATTTCCCTACGATAAAACTGCTGAAACATGTTTAGTCGTATCAGTATTGACCATACCAAACAGACATTTGAATCGGATTAAAAGCCCTTGAGATGAGATGCTATGTTTTGGCTGACAAGAATGAAATTGAATTAAATTAATCAGTTAATGTCTTCCCAACTAAAATACATGACAGAGTTTGTAAGAGTGAGGGCAGCTTTGCATGTTGGTCAAATTCAACACAAGTTTTTTTGTTTTTTTTTCCAATTCCTGTGAAGGCGAACACATTTTTCATCTGACTGTGACACATTTTAATCGCGCTGTTAAGCACACCATAACATAATGAAAAAAAATCTACACACTCAGGGCCACATGTGGCTCACATACAAGGGCAGGTATACGACACCGGCAGTTTTGCAGTTAGACAGAGCAGAGAATATGTCATCCCAGGAGAAGGTCGAAAAAATCCAGCAGACAACGCAAGATGTAATTTATAACAAGGATTTACCCAGGGACACTATTTCACGCACAGCTATCCATGAAGAGATGTCTTTTTTTTCCCTGAGAGAAAGCATATGTTCTGCCAGACAGCGGTGGAGGAATGAACGTAGCACTAGTCCATCAGCCAAGGTGTGTACGCAGTAAAAAACAGAGCTTTAAGGGGGGTGCCAGTGTTTGCGGGGTATTAACTTGTGATACCACGCTCCAGTCTGCACCTCAGCTGCTCAAATCCAGACTTCCAGTAGAGCGTTGGAGTTGGTCGGATTGCGGCCTGCTATCTTGGATAATTAGCTCTGATATTCAGCATTCCAGACTAGAGCAGAAAAAGCCAGAGACAATCTGTACAAACAAACACAATGCCATTATGAATGCATTACCATCCAGCAGACAGCCAATCAACACACAAAAACTTGTCGCATAATCCTTCCAAATTAAGAGTCCTCTCAGGTTTGTTACAGATTTGAGATGATTGACGTGCAAACACCACCTCACCCCTCCCACCCTCATCTGGAAATTGCTCTTTTTCCTCGCTCTGAGCCTTCTTGGTTTCATAGAGTAACTGTGTTTTTTTCCCAAGGTGATGTGCATCATGTATGCGCACTTGGTCCTTCAGTTCATGCCATTCATTGCTTGCGTGTGTGGTCACTGCTGCCAACCCTCCTCTTCATCTTTATGCTGCAGCGCTAAACGATTCATGTGGTTGTGGTAATGACTTAAGGTAAGGAGGCAATGGATGAGTTGAATCTCTCTCTCGCTCTCTCTCTCTCTCTCTCTCTCTCTCTCTCTCTCTCTCAATCTCATCAGCGTCTTCAATCCATCGATTAGCTCCAGAAGAGGACTGACAGGCAGCAGCAGCCTCTGCAGTTCTGCAGGATTGCCTTAGTGTGTTTATGTGTGTATATCTGCTGGCCTGTAAGTGTGAACAACAGATAAGGCTGCAGACATCAGACACGGGGGCAGAGCCTATAGTCGTGCACACCTATGCGAGGGAGTGCGGGAGCCTTATTTACTCCACAACCTGGTTTTATTGAGTCAGCCCCCTCAGTCAGGCTCTGATGCAGCTGCCTCGGCTACCTCTGTGAGCTAACTAACTAGGCTTTGGCAGCATTTGCACCCCTCCCGCAGTTCAGTGCAACCACCAACGTCCCCACTTGGTTGCCCATGCAGTGGCCACCCCTGCACCACAAATGCAGCACCTGTTTACGCCCAGCAGTGCATGGCGCTTAATGAGACTACATTATTTATAGTCTGGTGTGACAGCGATGGCCTCACCATTACACTGATAATGAGTCACTAGGATATTGATGGATGCTTGTCTATATTGGTATTCACAGAGGAGCTGCTGCCACTTCTCCGGGTTACCGTGGATACCAACGTTGCCTGCTAAATGACCCAATAACAATAATGATAACAATGACAGCAATGTGTGGATATTGAGTTTTAAAAGCACAGGCAGAAGAAGGATGCCGGCCTGAGAGGATGAAGGGAGAGCGCATGAAAACTAAAAGAGGGGAATGCATGTTGGGAGGGTCAAGGTGCTGTTGCTTGGGGTAGTGGGGTGTTATAGTTTTGGCTTATAGGTGGTGAAGCAGAAAGAGAGAGGGGAAAAACACACAATCAATGATTAGTGAAGTAGCATTAACATTGTTCACACATCCCCAGTCTCAACCCCACCACCACCCTACAACCCCTCCACCCAGCTCTCCACATGCACCCCCACCCCCAGCCCCCTCACTCTTGCGGCCTCTCTTTCTTTTTCTTGCTGCAGCGTTGCCATGGCAACGGAGAATTGTGGGAATACCTCTGTCCTTCAGAGAGAGAGAGAGAGAGAGAGCGAGAGAGGGGAGAGAAGGAAGAGATGGAGTGAGACAAAGGGTGCAAGGAAGAAAAGAAGGTAGGAAAGGAAGAGGAGGGGGGGATGGGGGGGGGGGGGGGGTTAGGGTTTGAGCATTAAAAGGCCGTGTTAAGCTCTTGAAGGAGCAGCTAAAGTATGAAACATTGTGATCTTTAATACTTGGGTACACACATAAACAGATGTGCGTCAGAGTTGGCGCCCCGCTAATGCGTCCAGCTCTCCTCACTGCTCTACTTCCATGAAAAAGAGCCAAAGGAAAGTGTTTTTGACTGAGTTTCAGTGTGCAAAAAAACCACACACATGACCACTATCACATGCATATGCTCTCTGATACACTCCGCTTCTCTCATTCCATCTCTCTTAGACACGCACACAAACACGTGTGTGGTTGCACACTTGTTAATCAGCGGCCAGCCAGACTCCTCTGTATTGTGTCTGTGTTCTGCAGTCTCCTTTGCTGCCATCCAAATGAATAGTCTCTTTTCGGTGTGCTCTCCATTGTGTGGCATGTTTCCCCTCATCTTGTTTACCTTAAATCTCCCCTCTGCCCTGTCCCCAAATCATTTTCAAATGCATGCAACTTACTGCTGCACTCGCTAAGTGAAATGGCCTCCCCTCTTACCCCCCATCTCCGACTCTGTTGTCCCCTTCTCCTGCCTCTCTCTCACCTTCCTGCCAACCTGACGCAAAGATCCTCCTCAAATTCATTTTATTGGCAGCTAGCATTTCCATGGAAACATCTAGAAACCATGGCAACTATTTGAACAGAGCCAAACGCTTAAAAAAAAACTGCTGCACTCGTCCCCCTCTACTACCTCTTTCTCCCTCTCCCTCATGCTGTCTTCACTCCCTCCTTTTTCTCCTCTTCAGTATGTAGAAAATATTGTTGCAGTCGTAGTTATTAGTGTTTTTATTCAACTGTTTGTGCAACCCAAGATGTTAACTTTAAAGCCACATTTCCAAAGCTGTCTCATTGTCCACATGCATGGATTTGAGCTTTGTGTTTTGACCGTGTGTCTGTGTGAGCTGATTGTCTCCATCACACATTGTGTACGTGTGCGTGCATGTTGCATCCTCTTCCTGTGCGCTCTCCGCATGAAGCAAACATGATTATGGGCGAGTGCATAATGCCTAAGCCTCCTCCTCTCCTCCTCCACGACTTACCTTGAGCCTGTCCTTTCAAGTGTTTCAGCTGCATGCCCGCCTGTCAAACTTGAGACTCCTCCCCAGGGATGCAGTCTGATGATGTGAACCGGAGTAAGACTGAGTTGACTGGCGGCATGGGAGTCCAGGCACAGCTTTTACAAAACTTTGTTTGCAGCCACCAAATCAAATTTAAAAAAATGTTTCATGTTGTATGTACATAGTTGTGCAACAAAGAATGAGTTGTGTTCGATGCTGATGCTGAGTGTGTATCAGTGCGTGTGAGAAAGCGAGAGCATTTTTGATTGTGTGTTTGAGCCATGCATATGAGACAACTGAAATACACATACATCTGACTTCAACCTCCGTCTGTTTCAATGGAAACTTTACTGACAATTGTCAATGATCCATTATACATTGTGAGCATATAAATCAACATCAACATGATTACAACCGTATAGTTTATGTTCGGCTTTAATCGACAAAGGCTGAACATGGGCTACCATCCAACATAGCATAATGTTAACGTAAGCCAAACACCATCAAAGTAATTCCCTTGGGATAATGTTATAACTGTAAGTCAGTCTAATATTGTTCATTTCTATGTGATTCTAGTTTTCTGCCCCCCCCCCCCCCCCCCCCCCCCCCCCCTGCCGGGCACTGTTTTCTGTGTTGTGTGTCTCTTTTTTTTTTTTGGGTGTGCTGCAGGTGCCCGCTGCTGATTGGTTGGAAGCTGATGCCGCGTGCCTGCCGGTGATTGATGATTGAGTTGATGGTGTGAACTGTGATAGAAGACTTGCCCTACCTTCATTCCTACACTCCCGACGCGACCATGAAGAGAGCTCAACTGTTGTACATGACAGCATCAGGTAAAAAAGTATTTAGGTATTTGTTTTCTCTGAAACCTGTTTATTAATTTGTGTTTAGTATATAAATCAGGCATTGCATAGTGCATATTTGTTTGCCACCAGAGAGAGTAGCAGAAACACAATGGGGGTGAGATGGTTGCAATGTGTAACGTTGGAAACGGCAGGTTGGCTCAGCACTGTGTGTGCATGTGTGAGTATGTGTGCATGTGAATCTGTTATGAATCTGTGTTTAAGTAAAGGCGTGATGACGACAGAACCTTGTTATTTGCAGAATAACAATCTGTAAAGTGCTTTTGTTGGTATCTGCAGCATGAAAAGGTACTTTGGAAATGTACTTTAGAATATGTTGGTTCAGGATCTAAAAATTAATTAAACATTGTTTAAATATTACATGATAAGGGTTTAAACCTACACCAAAAAAAGACAAGTTCATACCTATTTAAAATTAAGCAAATATATAGATCATGTTGTGTTAAAGAGAAAGACTCTGTTGTTAATTAAGATGGCTTTCCTGTAGGTGCATCATAAAGTTAGTTAAGTTAATACAGATTTAGCCTCCAGAAGAAATGAGATGAACATGTCGTTGCTATATGCACTTAAAAGACAACTTTTTTTTTTTTAAAGTCTTCGTTTTCATTTTAACGTGTGAATAAGCATAACGTCAATGCATCTTAAAGGCTACAGGAGTACTGCATTGCATGAGCCAATAAATATGTTGCCGATGCTCACTTAAACGACAGAGGAGGACATAAAACCAAGGCATTTTGGTTGAAATGGCTTTTACCTCAACATGTTTACTGCATCGTTTTCCAACTCTGATAGAGTCCTCTTCAGATGAAAGATCCTCTGCAGCATATAGTATCAAGTGTCTCAAAATGCTTTTGCAAAAGTCACGTCCCCCCCCCAAAAAAAAAACACATCACAGCTTCACTTGGCTCACACATGGATACATGCTCAGGGTCTGACTTCTCATCTAAGAGCTATTAAAAGTTGCCTATTTTGATTAATCTTTGGTTCACATCTGAGTGTTGTTGGTACTGGGGCTTTTAATGTGACAGTGCTGACTGAGACTAAAGATGTTTGAGAACACACTTGAACAGGAATGGAACTGACAATGCTTTGATTGACTCCTCTCGTGTGCCAAAAAAGGGAAAGACAAAAAAGGGGGGCATAATTGTGAAATTGAATCCGTCCTATTTTAGATCAGTCTGTAATAATTGATATCTCACAACAGCTCTGATGCGACAGCAGGCCTTGATATTATCTGAGGAATCTAATTGTAAGGCTGTATTCATACAAGCGCAGGGAAACTAAAAGCATTAATCTCAACATGAAACGGAAGATAAAATAATTTCCATCCTTAATGATAAAGGAGGACTTGCAGATAGTGGAGAGAAATCTCTGCGTCCCTTTAACAGCGAATGTAGCCCTGATTGTCTTCAACAAGGAAACAAATATAAAGCTTTAATGGCTATTCTGCATGAATCATTGCAATCTTATTCTTGTCCTCTTTCTCACCCACTCTTTCATCATGTACTTTTTTTTTGTCTTTCGGTGCTTGCATTTCCTCACCCTGGATTCCTTCAAATAAAGCGTTTCCACTTTGTCCATAGCAAGTAAAGTGAAATTACTGTAATTGTTTTAATGAAAAGACCCGGAGGTTTTTCTTTCCCTCACCGCCATGAGATAGCAGATGAGTCCGTCTCACCTAAAGCGCAAGGCTGTCTCCAAAATCAGGGGCTGAAGAAAACACATACAGAAAACGTTAACAGCAAAAAAAAAAAACAAGGAAGAAAAAACAAACATCAAAATCATGCCCTTGAAAAATATTACTATGACTTAACCCGAATGCAGATGAAAGCGGCATACACAAGTCTGTTCCCAAAAGAGCTGCTCAGGAATTTCTCATTGGTGGAAATAAAAAACTACAGTAGCAAGAAATGAATCAAAGGTATTACCTGAGTCCTTTGAAGATAGTTAAGGAAAAGTAATCAAATCGAATTCAATGTCAAGGGTTTTCCATTGCAGGGGAGACCATCAGAAGGGAAGAAGTCAGAATATGAAGAGATTACTAGCCGTTTTGTCTTCTCTGGGGACCTCTGTGTGTGTGTGTGTGTGTGTGTGTGTGTGTGTGTGTGTGTGTGTGTGTGTGTGTGTGTGTGTGTGTGTGTGTGTGTGTGTGTGTGTGTGTGTGTGTGTGTGTGTGTGTGTGTGTGTGTGTGTGTGTGTGGTAGTGCTAGGGCAGTGGGATTACAAAGTAGACTGATCCGCTCTGTGACTGGCTGTGGAGGCAAACTTTTGCAGGATCCCCGGCAGTTAACAATGACGAGCCAGCAGAGGTGAAGACACGATGATCAAACGCACGCAGCGAGAACAAAATGAACACATTCAGGGGGTTGACAAAATAACAGAGGCACCCCAGCAATATGTGAATATCAAGCAGCTAATAAGGAGGAGGGCAAACCTTCAGAACGGCTCCAGTCCTCCCCGAGAAGCTTTCATGTGGTGTCATGAACTGCATGTGGTGAGAGGTTCTTGGAGGTTCTTTCAAGAGGGGAAAACCTCTCCATCACCCCTCCGCAACTCATTATAAGGCAGGAGAGAAGGGACAATCTTCTGATGCAGGTTCAGTGATGTTTTGATCTGCTGTAGTTGAGACAATGCTGCTGCTCACAAAATCAAAACATTTTGTTTCGCACAACAACAACAAAAATGTCCAAAGCTCCCTAAGTTATTCATTTTTCAAGGCAACAACATGTGTAGAAGTGTCCTGCCGTGTGTGCTGTCTGGGCCTCAACAGGGAATCAGCACTCTGCGTTATATGGTGAAACAAAGTACCATGAACTATTTATCTCCCATTGTTTTTAGTGCAGTCTGTATACAGCAGTGTTTTTGTCTCCAAGTAGTGAAAACAATGTTCATGCACCAGTATGTTCATTTAAATTGATTTTAAAATGCTTGTAATTCATTATTTGTATATTTTTAAGTTAAATTTGGTTAAGTTGGCAGTTATTCTTCTACTAAAGAAAATACTAAACCTATTGGCATACATTATATATTTCAACAGCTATGAGCCCATATGCAGTAGAGGTCCTCAACTTCAAGTATTTATTGCAAGTGCTGGAGCCTTTGTATAATTTGCCCCTTACCTTGCACACATAAACCAGTCCGTGGTCCCTTCCACTTTGCATTTGAGACTTTTTGTTGCTTTATTTCTGTTGCACCAAACTCGAATTGAACTGTGAACCCAAAACAGAGGTACATACCAAACCATGACTTCTGTGTACCGTGCCTACTGAAAGTCTACTGTTTAAGATACTTATAGTAAACAGCTCAGACTCTCTGCTTAAAAGACAATTGCCTCCATTCGATCTGTTAACATGCTAGTCTATAGTTGTGCAGAACTGATTTTTTTGTTAATTCTGGTTTTCTCTCTGGATTTAGCGGTTCTTCTGATCCCTTTTAGGATCCTGTTTAAATGTGTGTATATTAATTTTTGCTTTTTTTTTGTCTGCTTGCAGTTTAATCCCTTTTTCTGAATCCACCCATGATGGCAGATAACATACAAGCTCATCGTCTGGATTACTTTTGTCAAACAAAGGTATCAATATTAAGTTTAGTCGTTTTATATCTTTATATCTTCTTTAAAATTACTTGAGCTTTCTACATCTTTCTCGGTAGCTCCTGGCAACTGAGCATGATGGAGAGTCACTTGTTTGAAACACCTATCTTACACGTCTTGCTCTAAACTTTTACAAACTGCGGTTCAATCATCAAAGATACAGCTACAGTAAAATAAGTGATTGGGTCACAGATTATTTACAAAGGCTCACCATGCGTTTGCCTTGTTGAGCTGTGTGTTTGGATGCAGATTTAGTGTCTAATGGATTGGGGAGACATCGTGAGTGAGCAGTGTTTGCACCTGAGGCTTCATCTGCAAATTGAAACCTGACCTCATAGTCCTTGTATGTTACATGACCATGCAGATCAATCATCAGACATCATGCCAGAGCATCCCTGACTGTAGATACTGAACACTTACAGATCCACTATCATTGTATACTGATACTGCGCTGAACACATTCTTTAGCTGTATTGCAATTTAAAATAAAAAGTAATGAAAACCACCAAATTCTCTTCTTTATACTGAGCAAATGACATCACCTAAACCATTCTTCTTTTACATTCTAAAGATTACAGCTCAATATGTTGTGTTACTGAGTTTTTAAATCTGTCATAAAGGAGTAGATTATGTGGTGATTATTTTGTTAAATGTGTAGTTTTGTATGAAACAGCCAACCTGCAAACGTCTGTCTTGACCGTACTTTGTCTTTATTATCAGCGTTTGTCACATTTTCCATATGTTTCCTTGAATTTCCTCTCACACTATGCAGATGGACCTACATACACAATATGTAGCTCATTTGTGTGTGCCAACACGTTATACACCTACACACATTTTGTATGTGTGTTTGCACCCACACATGGCACAAACAGGAACCTTCTGTTTGCTGTTTATTCCCTAAACCCTTATTCTTAGCATCGCACCCTGAAAAGGGTTAAACCTACACTGAATCCTAAATCCAGTTATAACGATGACAGCCCACTTCGTATATTTCTAGGATATTAATACATTCTGTAGAATTATCTTATTCAGTACATGTTCATTACAGTGAGTTAAATCAATACAGTGGTTAAGACAAGGCTTAGCGGGCCATTAAAGCTGTGCAATTAAGAAGCTCGCTTTCAAATAAACAGGAGTGAGTAGACACTTAAGTTACCATTATGTGTTATATTTTGCCTCAATCTCTCCCACAGTTCATGCAATCACCAGATTGGTCCCCTCAGGATTGCACCCCTCCCTTTTTGCTGATGATGTCGTGCTGTTCATTGTAGGATGACCTGCAACATATGAGTTTTTGCTCTGAATAAAAATGTTTTCTATAGTATAACTAAAGAGAAAATGTACAACTACAGCAGTCTGGTTGAGACAAAAAAAAATTGTGAATCTTCCAAACTTAATGTCTTTTTAGTATAAAATTCCTTATTTGTGTTGCTATGGCTACTGTTTTCCCGTTGAGCTATATAGAGGGGTATGACACAAAGGCAGAATTCGTTCCAAAAGATTAAAACTTTGACAAATCCCAATGTGATGTCACTTACTCTGACTCCTAAGACTGCACAGTAGCTTTGACCCAACTTAGAAAACAAATATTGTATATAGAATATATATATATATATATATATATACATATGTGTGTGTGTCTGTGTCTGTGTGTGTGTGTTTGCCCTTCATTTAGGCTTCTACAGAATAACCTCTCGAATGAACATGTGTATGATACATAAATACAAGTCTATAAGGTGCGTACTGTATGGATCTATTGTTAATGAGCGACAGGCATATACTTTCCAACCTTTCTGCATAATAGCAATAATTAACATGCGTTAAATGCTATGGAGCGGTCACAGTTTTGTGAGGTGTAGGCACAGACTATGTGTTCCTTTACCTCATCAAAAGATCAGGTGTTTTGGTCAAAATAAGGTTCTTATAATACAGGAGGAGAGGTCAAATGATGTATGTGAAGTAACGTAAGATGGTTAAAACAATTCAAGTTTGACCTTTGTGTTTATCTCTGGTCATCTGGTGATATTTCTGTATTTTTCTATCAATCATCCATCCACCCCAACCTTGCTCAAAAACAGACCTTTTTGCTTTTTATATAGTGTCACCAACACGTGCCATATTCTTTGCTTACACTGTAATTTATAAAGCCAACAAGCCTCACCTCCTTTTTTTTTAAAGGAAGGGACTTTCTATCTCAACTTTAATTGACATATTGTCATGTGATTCACTTGGATCACTAAATGACAGACATCATGTGATGGATATGATCTTAAGAACATGGTGTTTTTTGAATCTGCAGAAAGAACTACGGACAGCTTCATTCTGGTTGTTGGAAGCATCTTTCTGGAAGTGACCGTGTTCTAGTTTTTCTCAGATTTTTTTTTGTGAGAGAGGGTTTGAAGATCGCAAATTAGAACGTGGGATCATTAGCGATGTCGTTGCACTGGACTGTCACAATGAAGAAACTGAAACTGATACCAAGGGGGTGGGGGGTTGGGGGCTGTGGATTTGCGCGTCGATCCGTGTTTTAACTCTAATTCTGAGCTCTCAGCAGTGATGAAAAGTCAAAGATGAACCTCCGTTGCTTTAAAGGACCCATACTCATTCTGGATGCCTTACATGTCCAAAGTTGTGTTGCTCAAGAGAACACACAGGACACTCAAAAGGGATTATGTCTCATCGAGCCAATGCCTCGGGATACTCTGGAAACACCAGGAGTTGGAGGACATAGTTGGGAGAGGGGCATAATTAGTCAGCCTGTTTCCCCTGTGACCTGGACCATGTTAATGAGCAGAAAATTGATGATATACTAAATGTGTAATGGATGAGTGTCCAAGTTTGAAAAGGCTAGAATTATCACACTAACATTTGAAGTTGCAAAACCTAGATTTTTTTTCTCTTTAAACATATTTTCAGCTACATCTTGTTTTTTGTAAAATAAAAGTCTACGTCAAGAAATGCACAAAAACTCACCCATTTGATCCCCGAATTAATAATGATGGAAATTACACAGAATTGGAAAGGAAGTTAGAAACATTCACTTATCTGTAAACCCCATTTCTTATAACACTAACAGCTACTGGGAAAACAAGTAATACAAAGTGAAAAGGTGAGGATATTTAGGGGAATTTCTCTTCGTATAGAAAGAAACTCAAATGCAGCCACCTCGTCCACCTCCTCGTCTGTTTCTGTCAGCCACATGCAGTCATGAAGTTGTCATTATTGTGAAATGTGAGGCAGCTCTCTTTTTTTTAACGCCTCCAAACCTCCCACCCCCCCTCAGATACATTGTGCTCATTATATGGGTCGAGAGCTCGGGGAGGGTTTGGGCTCTTTAATCAATGAAAACGATGACACGGGGTATAAGTCACACAGGGTATTCAATAGAGCATACCATGGTAACGGAAAAAAAGAAAACCAAAAAAAAAGAAAACAGGATGAAGACAGAAAAGTGTGAAAGTTACAGTTGGGTGGTCAAAATGTGACCTAAAAGTAGGTGGATGTTTCTGTATGAAGTGTGAGCGTTCTCCATCTCTTTCATTTAAATCCTATCCTGTAATTACATGGATGAGACTCACTGCAAGACTCTTTCCCTCCAGTGCTCTTTCTCTCTCCCTCCAAGTCTGTGATTTCATGTATAATTACTCGCATAATTATACTTCCCTCCATCCTACTGTTTCAGGAGGTCTGTTTCTGTCTCTCTTGTCTTTCTCTTTCGCACACACACACACACACACACACACAGACGCACACAGACACACAGACGCACACAGACATATCAGAGCGAGCGCCCAACTGATTCTGCCTCCCTTTCGCCTGGTGCTGCGCCTCGTCTTGTCACTCTCTTTTGTCTCGTCTTCGTCTGAGGCAGGCCTGTTCTAATATTGGAAAGACAGCAGAGAAGATACAGTGTGCAGGGAGAAGTAGAAGAAGAAGAAGAAGAAGAAGAAGAAGAAGAGGAAGCTGGTGGTTTACTCCTGCTCTGCCATGCTCCCTCATTAATTATTCATTTAAGCATCACAAACTTAAAGAGCCTTAAGGTGTGTCACATGGAATGAGGGAGACAAACGCTGTGCTTGCTTCTGCCTTACTACTTAGGGCTTTCTGAAACAGTGTGAGCACAGGAGAGGCACACAAACCATGGCATTGTACACTTTCTCGTGTTTTGAAAGTTTCATGAGGCTCGTGGATGATGCCAGTAGATACAATTAGTTTGATTGCTTAGCAACTGAACATCAGTGACAGTGGGAAACGGAGGGTAAAGCTCAGGTGCAGCATAGAGGTTACACGCTGTATTTTCTGACAGATCTGTTCCCTCCACACACGTGCTCTCACACACACACACACACACACACACACACACACGCACACACACACACACACACACACGCAAACTTCCAGGCAAAGGAACATGCAGTGTAGCGTTAGCGCTGCTTTCATGTGTCATTCAGCAGATAAAAACAGCACGCTGTGTCTCAGGTTAGCTGACAATAAGATTATATCAACACCCTGCATAATCCACACGCGCACACACTTGCAGTGTAATTTAGAGCTTGACAGGGTTCAAAAATCTAAGCTTCGCACTGCACTGCAGGTCTACTGTGCAGCCGATTGTGGCCTACTTTCAGGTATCTGGAGGATTTTCCCTGCTTTATCTTGGCTTTTATGCCCTCACCCTATTTCAGCTCATCTTCAGCAACATGCGGCAATGTAAAGGAGGAAATGCAATCTTTTGTGCTCAGAAGTGCTGGATGTTTCAATGGGAGCGCAATAAGTCAGGATTATCCTGGCATATTTTGGAGCGATGCACTGGAAATGTAATGAGCTGCCACTCACGATTACACCACAGGTCCTCATGACGGTCATTCCCTGGTCCCTGTGCTCTAACCCCCTCTGCTGGACAGTCAAGAGACCAGGACCTAACATGGTCACCTGTGGGACCAGCCTGTTGATTGTTACTAACCCTCACATCTCCAGAGGACAGGGGTGTTTTTCACTCTGCAGCAGACACACTAACTGATGCGTTCAGTGTGATCTTCTCTTAGTGTCTTTAAGTTTATCTTCTCTCAAGTCTTCCACAAGTCACATGGTCGAGTTAAGTTAGGGCTGTGTGTTTGTGTGTGTGTGTGTGTGTGTGTGTGTGTGTGTGTGTGTGTGTGTTGGGGGGGGGGGGGGGTCACAAGGGATTCCGGTCTGGGTTTGCAGCACATCGGTGAGGCTTTAATTTGGTGTGCGAGGCGAGCGGCGGCGGACTCTCCCTGCAGAGACGGTGCTGTGTTTGTTTTGCGGGTGTGTAAATTAGCGGTAATTCGTTTGCTCAGTAATGACGTGGGAGAGCTAATTAGGGCAGTGTTGATGGGTGCATTAATTAGTCTCTAGTGTGTGATGCTAATGAGACCCTGATTCGAAGTGTGTTTGTGTTTGCATGTGCATGAGTGTAAGCCATGTATCTGTAAAGGCCTACCACTACAGGTCACGGCATTGGGAATGTAGAGTTAGGACATGTGGGGATGGGTAAAGACAGGGAGTAAGGGGTGGGGGAAACACTGATACTGTATGGTATTGCGATAAGTAATATAGTATTGCTACACAAATGCATTATGGATCTTTAATAACAGAAACAATGACAGTTATATTGAAAATACAAAGAAAAAAACCCTAATTGCTGAAGAGGCTGCGTTACTTTGTGTGTACTTTTAAGTTTCATTCTTCTTCCCACTTGTCTTTAACTTGTACCAGTTCAAATCTGGGGACACCTTTACCTGTAACATTAACATTACATGTGCAACAGGTTCAGTGTGGGTACAGTGTAATATAACTTATTCAGCTCAAACATGACATTTTTCTTCCTTGCTAAATGGAACCCCACTCATGCAATATTAAAGCATATATTCTGTTAAACCTCACACTTTTTTTCGATATCTTCTTAACTATCATCTCACTATGACAGTGAGCAACAATTACGATTAAATTTCCCCTAGGGTCGTTTTTCTCCGACAGTATGATAAGTCGAATTGGACCCTGTTGACTTTTGAAGAAGTTCAGTTTGTAAGCTGATGTTATTCTAGTGAGGAAAACAGAAGGAAAACTTTACTTGCATTTTTAAGATTATCTAGATAAAAATGATTCAATCATTTTCAAAAAAATATGGGTAAGACATCGCACTTTATACATCTTTAAAATCGCATATCATATCGGGAGTTTAATGAGCTGAGACAATAAAATTATATAGTGACAAAAGTATTGTGATTATGTGTTACTGTGACATAGACATCATGATAATATTGTTCTGTGTAAAATATATTGTAATCACATCGCACTGTGACAAAGTTATAACAATAATATTGTACTGGTACAAAGGTATTGCAGAAATGTCATTTTGTTAAAAAGGTATTGTGATAATATTTCACTCAGTCTAAAGTCTCACAGTATTATAGTGACAATAGTATTGCCATAATAATGTATCATTGAGTCTCAGGTGAGTCCCACCTCAGCACATGGCAGAATGTTTATTGCGACAGAGCGATATGTGGCGGCTGTGGCTCAGTGGTAGAGTCGGTCGTCTCTCAAATGGAAGGTTGGGGGTTCCATCCCCAGCTGCTGCAGCCACGCGTGTCCTTGGGCAAGACACTTAACCCAAAGTTGCTCCCGCTGCGTCGTCAGAGGTGATGAAGGTTTATGAACGGATTAGTTAATAACTGATGGACACTTCACAGCAGCCTCTACCATCAGTGTGTGAATGTGGTGTTACATGTACACAACCTCTAGCCCATTAACCTTTCACCATATTACAATTATATGATATAGTTCAAAGGTAAAACTATGATATTTAATTGTGACAAAAGTATTGGGCTATTATTGTATAGTGACAAAAAAACGGTATCATGATTATATTTTATTTTTACAAATGTATTGGGATACATATTGTATTTGGAAAATGGTATTATGATAAAATCATATTGTTCAGACATTGACCGCGTGTGTGGAGATGTGTGTATAAGAACCCCTTAAATCCTGGGGACTCGGTGATGTCAGCCATGCCTGGCTGAGTAGTGATCTCATCCCATCGAGCCATCAGAGGACTGACGGGGGTCCCCGCTCAAACATCACAAGAAGCAGAGGTGTGCAGCCGCTCGGTCACACTGCGGAGGTTTCACTGCCTCCAGCTGCATCACAATCATAAATTCATCCCAACCTATAAAAACGTCCCGGACACAAAACAGACAACACAGGGAGCCGTAATGGATGAAAGGCTGTTTTATAAGTGTGTTCAGTGACAGGTCCACTTCACAGATAAGAGGGATCCATCTGTATGTGGTCACAGCAGGGCAGTGCTACTACACTACTCTACAGCTTCTCTCACTCAGGATGTGACAAGGTGGCAGCTTGCTGGAAGAATTTATGGCATATTACTGATGTGGCATTTGTCATAGCAGCGCTGAAAGGCAAAGCATGTAGAAGGGAAAAGGGGGTTGAGCAGGGGGATTGGCTTTAGAGCTTCACCAGTGATCTATTCTAATCATATTTATTCATGACTATCCCGTTATACATAATCCATTACTATTCCTGTTCGACTGTATCCTCTGCTGTTTCGTGCTGTCGCTCATTTCTTCACCCCCTCTCCTTTCTCTTGAACAACTAGGGAGAGAAAGAGAAATGTAAATCAGCATGTGAGGCCAGTGGACCATCCTGTTGGAAGAAAGAGACTCAGAGACATCTTTAACTGACAATTGCAATAAGGTGATTTATTTTTAGCCAAAGCAGGCTGATTTGAATTTCAAGAGATCAGTCAAAGGGTTGAGAAGAAAGATGGAGATTTGTCATGCTGAGCTTTATTAAAGACTGTCAGGGGCCAGGTTCTCACTTCCTACTCTTTCATTTTGTGTATAAATGGTAGTGAATGAAGCAGCCTACCTCGAACCTCCAGCTTGCACTCCACCTCGTCTTGCCCGAGGTCGTTGATGGCCCTGCAGGAGTATTTACCCCCGTCGAACAGGCTCGGCTTGCGGATATTCAGAGTCAGCACGCCCTGTTTGTTCTGCATCAAATACTTGGGGTCTTCACCGAGGATCATGTTGTTCTTCATCCAAACGATCTTTGGCTGTGTTTGGAGCGGAAGGCAAATTTGGAAGGAGAAAAGAAAGAGGGGGTGGGGTGGGGGGGTTATAAACAGAGCATGGTGTATTGGGAGGAGAGGGGAGTGGAGGGAAGAGGTGAAATTAGGTCAACATTTCGGCTTGACAAATCTTTGCCAATTCGGTGGGATAAAAAAAAAAAATATGTGTGCGTTCAAAGATCTTTCTGCTCCACCTCTTGTTCTAGCCTCAGACATAAAAATACACTCCTGCTGCAAAGGCATCAAAATCCTCTCTGACTGCTCTACACTCTCTGTTTGACTCTCCAAACTTGTACGCTCGCTCTGAAACACAAAGCGTGAAATCTGCTCAGCATACCCCTCGCAGCAATGCTAACAGGGGCCAATGCAGGTAAAGTGGATGCTGGATGGGTGCTGCTACAGTTTTGTAGTGCATTGTCTGCTCTTTACAAGATAAAGTAGGGACACTTTCCCAAGGCTAAAATATCAGGAATTTGCAGAAGAAAATTGTTATGATGTTTGAACATAAATACACTTAAAATTCATTTTCTTCCTAATTTATGCAATGGTTACGCTGTAACATTATGAAGACAAAACTAAAACATTCATGTAATAACGTTTCACATTAGTTTATTTAATACAATAGATTTTTTATCATATTTTCTGTTATCTTTTATTAAATTATATTAAATTAAATAATATTCTGTTATTGTTCTGCATCGAAATCAGCATTTTTTTCATTCAAAGGACTGTGTATCAAACTGTGTATAAAATCGTATCCTGCCTTCTTTTAACGGCCAAACAGATCACACACTGTTTATCTTTGCTGTGAAATAATGGAAAGAAAGATGTTTCTGCAGTTCAGAGTTAATTGGTCTGACACCTAGCCAATGGCAGCAGTTTCCGACATTAAAAAATATTAGAATTCAATTATCAATCTTGTCATTTATTGCCTAGTTTGTTATTTTTGGTGAACTAACTGGCCATTTTTCTGGACTAAAAACATCTCCAATAAATGATTTTTTTGTAAATTAGACAGTGTGCAAGAGTTTGCTTACTTTAAATTGGGAATTTGAAACTAGATCTTTTTTGTGTCATAAATGGCCACCCCTGCATAAGTAATTGCCCCAGTTGGACCACCCCAGTCAAAAAGTCTGGACACGCCCCTGCAGAGAGGGGATTCATTTGTAGAAGATTGACACAAACAGAAGTGTTATCCTGAACTCAAAACTAAAAGTATCTCCAATCTATCAAATAAACAAAGAAAGATAAAAAAAAAAACTAGTTCACTTAAAGATGAAATACCTTGGGGAAGCCGCGAACAGCACAGCTGATAGCGGCTGCGTAACCAGCAACCACACTTCTGTCCACCAGGGGCGCTGTGAACTTCGGGGAACTCTTAATGTCCTTCTCTTTGAATGCTGGAGCTTTTAAATCCAGACCTGAAATTGTGGAAAAGTAAAGTGTAAAGAGCAAAGTTTGGCCCAGTGTGAGCTTCAGATCTATAAACAGTTGCACACCAATACTGTTTTTGAACACTTTGATGTATGAAGCATCTGTTAAAAAATTCTGGGTTACCCTAACCCAGTTTTTGGGATTAAGAAAAATAAATGTTTTTCTTGTGAATATTCTGAAAAAAAAGGTTACGATGTTGTAGGTATTCGAATGCGGAGGAAGAAGACTCAGTATCTTCCTCTGCATTATCCAGTATCCAAATTGTTAAACCCAGTTTACCTCTAGATTAGCCTACTTGTGGGTATGGCTCCTGTATCTAGGTGTGATAATCATAATACGCTAATAATACATCCTGTAAGAGAGAACCGTTTTTTTTCTGTGGATACAATTTGAAAGTTACATCTGTCAAAAGATTCTGTTGAGCATTGACTGAAATAATTGTAATGTAATCCACATTTATCTCTTTAAGCTGGCCGCATCCTGTTAAACTAACAAACAGTTTCAAGATGCAGATTACTATTACAAGACAGAAAACCGACTTTCTCGTCACTATGACATGTGGTGGGACCTACTGACAACAATCCCCAAATTTTAATGGGCCAGACGGCTGCTTGGAACACAGAAGAGATTGGCTGGTTGGCAGCCAATTCCTCTGGTAGAGTAAGCAAAATACAAGAACACAACAACAACAACAGTAGCAGCATTTGGCTGGTGGCAGGTGTTCATTTCCCAGCCTGGTTTGTTGTCATAATCCAGGGCCGTCATTAAATATCATTTTACACTCTGTAAGATATTATTTCTGCATAACCAGCATAATCAGTGGAATTCATTTTCCTGTAAATTATGTTTGTTTTGATTAATCCCATGTAGGTATTATGTTATTAATGTGTTACAGTTTGTATTTTTGGTGTTATTGATATGTGGTGTCTTAATCAAAATACAAAATACCTTCCTTTCTTCTGTTTTGTACCCATTACATACCATTTTGATTTCTTTACATTTAAACTGAATGGTCCTTGGTGGGCTTTGGCATCAACAGAAATAAGATCATACTATTATTGCTCTGCCAGGATTTTTTTTTTTAAACCTGTTTTAGAAATGATGGCGGTGTTCTTGCTGACGCCAGGCTCTTCGCTGAGGCCACAGATGTTTTCGCTGTACACTCGAAAGGAATACTCGTTCCCCATGACCAGGTCAGACACAGTACAGCTGGGCCTGCGATTGTGCTCATAGACTGTGAACCATTCCTGACATGAGAGAGACGGATAGGGAGAGAGAGAGAGAGAGAGAGAGAGAGAGAGATAGAGAGAGAGAGAGAGAGAGGAGAGGAGAGGAGAGGGAGAGAGGAGAGGAGAGGGAGAGGGGTTCAAAGAGGCTTACAGTTGAGATCTATATAAGCTGACGAATCTTATATCCACAGGATCCATGTCCTTCTACTCCACCTTTCTGTCGATTCATACGGCATAATAACTGTGACGGTACAGTGAGGCTTTACAGTCCTGTGACAAATTCCCCAGCAGCCTTTGCTTATAACCATCATGAAGGTCGACTTTCAGGCTGTGGATGTTTGAAACTAGAAATGATGTCAACAATATCTTAAAACGCTGTGGTTATGTCACAGTAACATAGTAAGATTCACATGCAAAACTGAACTCTCTAAACGTTAGCTTGTATGTAACAATGCTAATTCAGACAGCTATAAAATCAAGCTACATGGCTAATGTTATCATCTTCTGGTTGGCCTAAAGCAAAGGCAGTTTTGTTGGGATAAGAGTTTAGTCCAACATTTCTATTTTATACACTTAACTTTATCTTAACTGATTATTTGACACAATTGACTTTTCACAGTCGTTGTCATTCCAACATGGCTGCCTGTAACTTCTGTAGCATAGGTACCTTTGTCTTCATGTCAGCCTTCTGGATGGTGTAGCCGATAATCTCACAGTTGCCGTCGTCTTTCGGCAGCTTCCACTCCAGCGCAGCGTTGAAACCCCAGATGTCCGTGACGTGTACAGCGATGGGAGGACCGGGTTTTTCTGATTGGGTTCGTGAGAGGAGACGGAGTTAAGCAAGAAGATGCTTCCAAAGACGCAAAGCTCAAGCAAATACGCAGAGGTGGGCACATTAAATCAAAAATGTAACTGTTAACCGTCAATCAGTTCATTCTATATATCAGAAGTAAAAATGAACGTGCACCAGTCTTAGCAGTAAACAACAAAAACATCAGCTTTTTACATCCATAAAGATCCAAGGATGGATTTAAACTGTTCAACATTTTATCCTGCACATGTTCATGACCTCTCGACTGACACCTCATTTGACCAATCAGGACCTCACATTCAATGTTTCTCGGCTACTGTAGCCAATGAAAGCCTGAGTAGAAACTGGACTTTCTTTCTCTCAACGGGGTCGGCAGTCTCTTCCCTTCAAAGAGTCAGGAGCAAATAAGTTGGCAAAAGTGAAAGTAACAATAATAATGTTAAAGGAAACCACATTTAACGGTTAAATGTTCATTTAACCATTTCTTAAATCAAAGTCCAGGTTAAAAACGTATTAAAAAATCATTGTTGATAATAAACGGCTCACGGATTAATTGACGTGTGTCCAGCTCTGCAAATACGCAATACAGTAACTGACTCTTTTCTCTAGCTGGGTAGACATTTTGGCAAGCTTTTAGTCAAAGAGAGAGAGAGAGAGTAAGAGAAAGGTGGATTGATAAACATATCTGGAGCAGGAAAGTCAAACCAAGAGAAAGGAATCAACGCTTACAGCGGTTGAGATTTGGCAAAGATTGATGGATTAGCAGAGTCAAAGACAAAGGTTCAAGGGAAGGCGGTAATGGCTGAATGCATTTCTTAGAAAAACTGTGTTGGCATACAACTGACTCACGAAGAAATAGTATTCTTTGTGTGCCTGGATTAGCGGGCAGAAGAATGCAGCGTGTTTATCATCTGTCTTTCTGTGTGGCCTGCACTGTACAAAGCACAGGAGAGAAGTACTGTAAACATGGTAATGCATTTGTCATTAATCTTCCCCTGCGTGCTCTCCTCTATGGCGTGCAGTACAAACTGTGAGCAGCACTGCTTTTTTTTTTCCCGTTAATCCTTCCTGTACTGTCTCCCGCTCAAACGTAGCAGTGACACATCAGCCTCTCATTAGCTCAACCTTCTCAGCAGAGCAAAGTGACAGAGTAGCCCTAAAAATCCCAAACTAATCCCGGGCTACACACAAATAATCCCAGCAGAGCCCCGCTAAATAATCCACCAAGCACCCTGACCCCAGGAGAGGAGCTGTTAGCAGGGGAATGAGCTGGCGGCCACAGTGGCAGTGCAGGATCAAGGATTATTTATAAGAGAGAGAGAGGGAGAGGAATCAGTGCTTTGATGATTTGCTACTTTGAGTCACAGATCAGGAGGAGTTTGAAATTAGGATTCATCATCACATTGAAAAACCCTTGACATGTCACCAATTTAGGCTGAGGTTATTACGCCATTCCCTGACTTCTAATCCTAAATGAGAGAACATGCAACAGGAGCAACGAGGCGGTGCACTAAGATGATACTGACCTACAACCTGGATGTGTATGTCAGCACTGTCGGACATGTTTTCAATCTGAACGGAGAGTGTGTATTTC
This sequence comes from Labrus mixtus, assembly GCF_963584025.1. Taxonomy (NCBI): domain Eukaryota; kingdom Metazoa; phylum Chordata; class Actinopteri; order Labriformes; family Labridae; genus Labrus; species Labrus mixtus. Next base: position 16,320,665 of record NC_083631.1, on the reverse strand, counting down.
CCCGAATGGGTTCTCTCTGCAGAGCGGATGAAAAGGATGGTGTCCACCTCACTGGTGCGAGTTCCCACTGATTTGTCCTCCAGGAGAGCGCCGTCTTTGAACCAGGTCACAACAGGGCGAGGCTTACCCTGAGGTCGGAGAAATGGAATCAAAATAAAGAAACTTAAAGAGGGGATGTTTTTCTTAATACTTGCTGCGAAAGGTTTTGGTGCAAGCTATTCCAGTATCAGCTTTAATAACACCTGGGGCTGGGCCACCAAAACTCTAGAGAGGAATGCAATCAAATTGAGATGTTTGAATATGACTTTTTCCGTCCCAATGCTGATTCTGATTGTTAGACTTTGAGTATTTGTCAATATTGAGTAACTTCCCAATACTAGGGTTAGCCTACCATTGATGACACGTTGCTGCATTTGACTAACATAATACTCTATCCTAGCACCGCATTGTTTTTTATTGTCTCCCATTATTTATCTTAAAGTGCAAAAAGTGCGAAAGTGGATATCTCCTGTAAAGACAGCAAAAAAATCTGGGGCTAAATCAACTACAGTGAGAGAAAAATCTATTTATCCTCTAAGGATGCTGCATTTTTAAAAAGAAAAATAAATTTAACATTACATGGACCTCTAGTGAAGTTTTGCTGGAAGCCTACAGTCTTGAAACCCTTTGGCCGCTGAAGAATTTTGTACAGACGCAAATTGTTTTCGTGTTAAAACTGCTTTATATGTTGAAAGTGGAGAAGAATTCTGCTGATATTTAGGCTCCACTTTTAAACATTTTTAATGATGCCCAATGGAAAAAAAAAACATAGCCTACAAAACTGAGCTAATTCCTCTTGATTCATTCCTAGCGGCACCACATATTCTGTCAGTGTGATAACAGCAGATGGAGCAGACTCTGTCCAGCTCTTGGATAAGATGACAGAGATGTGGGTGCTCTGTTCTCACAGGAGAACATCATGTAGCCGCGTCCTCTCTCTCAGAACAGGCTTTTCATCTGCTTCTTCAAAAGCAAGCAGAGCCACGGCTCACTTTTCCTTGTCAATTTTTATTCATAACAGTTGCTTCCCCTTTGCTACTTATGGTTAGCTTCTTTTTTTTACTTTTGCCATATTTTGAAAGTTGCTGTCAAATGCTGTAATGCTCCCTGTGCCCTTTCAGATCTTGCCCTCTCTGTAACCAGCAAAGTATACGGATCTGATTAGCATTTCAGAAGAAGATAAAAGGCCCTTTAAGAGAGCAGCTTGAAAAATCGGTGGCATTTATCTGGTTACTTTCTCTAACCAAAGAACACAAGAGAAGTGTTTTTGGATACAATATACTGACATTAGCAACCATAACAATATAGAGGCTGTCTGATGTTTTGACAGTGGAACCACTTCACTTCTCTTTTTCATCCATTTTGGTCTCTACTTCAACTTAACTACGCCAGGGATCTCTACCCCTCCCCCGACTGCAATTACCCAGGATATAAATGTTTACTGGTTTAAAAAAAAAAAAAAAAGCCAAATTCAAGCATTCTTCTAGTACAAGTTCAATGTGGAGTAAGTCATCTCTTAGCACCGTGTGGCTACAGGTGGTGGAACTGTTTGAACTGTTAATTGGATTGAGTTTAATACTTCACAGTAGAAGGTAAAATGGCAAGTTGGCTGGACTTGGACTAACCTGGAAGGGGATGACCAAGTTCACCTTATCGCCCACGCGTGCGATGAGTTTGGTCCTAAGGTTGCGAGGAACGCGGATCTTTGGGTTCTCTGTGGGGAGAAAATACAAAACACAAAGAAAGATAAATCAGTAAAATCAAAGTGGGTAGATATAAAATATTTTACTTTGAACAGAATTAAATTATTTCTTGTATATATTTTGTCTTCTTTGTAGATGGTGGTTTAAGTTTTGACCTTAGTGATTTTTCCAAAAGCTCTATAACAGTTCAGACACACTGATAAGTTTAATGATTAGATCAAAGTAAATGTATGATATATTTAAATATGAGGCACAATTGGATTTCCTTTAAGAAAATAACAGTTGACAAACATGCCCCTGACCCATGATCTCCCTGATAGTGACAGCCTGGGCGAGAACGGCGGGGGGGCTGCGTCCAGCCTTGTTGACAGCCACCACTCTGAACAGCATCTTCTCTCCCACTGGGAGACCTTTCACCCTGTACTGGTTCATTCCCACTAGCCCCTCATTTGCTTGAACCCAGTCATCACCTAAGGAATGAGTCAAAACAGAAGAGGAGAAAAAGCAAAAAAGAGAGAAAAGATCAGATGTGACAATAAATGACCGTTCAGTAATTCTTTGAACTCACACTTAGTAGGCCTTCTTTTCCCTTGCCTAAAAACCTTTCCATTCTTTCATAATGCTGTTTAAAGTCATAATGGCTGGTTCGAAATAACTTTTGGCAACAGTAGACTAATTTTTAGCAAGCATCTGTCAGGTTTTCTATCTTAAATAATGGCTAGCTAGCTGACTTATAGGATAGTTGACGCTTAAAAGGGCTGAGCAGTTTTGGTTCAACGTAATTTTTAAGAATTACTTTTTGGTTTAAAAGTTAATATTTTTGTATTTTGCTGGTTAGTTCTCCTTACACATATTAATAGCATTGTTAGCTAGTTGAAAAAGTAGACTTTTAGCTAAACAGACAGAGAAAGTGATGCTAAAAGAGAAACACCCAACTGGAAACAAAAAGTTACAATACTGTTATACATAAAGATCCACATTCAATGTATTTACCTTTGGTAAATTAATTCAACATACAAAACTCTCTGCAATTCACTTTACATACACACAAATGTGCTATGACAACAAATATGACAACCGGTTAGTTGCTAGACAATAGCTAATGTTTCTTGTGACCAGTACTATTCAATAGTTTTACATGATAACATTCTACTATGATGCTAGCTAGCTAAGGGAAAGTTAGCTGGCAATTGGTTAAATGTTGACGCTAACTATCATGATTTTGTTGTATATAGTTAATGGGAAATCACACATGTTTTTACTTGAAATATGGTCTATTTTACCTGTCTTTTACAGCGGCTGTTGAATAAGGAAGTGTTAAAATGATTACATTGGTCAAGTTTCCTCCCTTTAAAGTTTGAAAACCTGGACGCAGCGATACCAAATCATGAAAGCATTAGAGCTTACTACCCTGAAGGTCATTTTAGTAGAAAATGGCTCCTGTGTGAATATGGTGAATAGTGTTCGTATAAAGTTTATCAATATTTATCATATATTTACTTCCTTCTTTGCAGTATTCAATGATGTAGCCATCGATGCCGCCTGCTCCGATTTTCTCTGGAGGACGCCACTTGAGTGCACAGGTAGAGTCTGTCACATCTTCCACGGTGAGACGACAGGGCTCACTGGTGGGGGCTGAGAGAGACAGGAGCTAATTAATACGTTAATACCCAGTGTAAATGGGATGGGAGGTAGGTTAAGCTCCCTCAAAATGAGCACTGTGTGAAAAGCCTCTGTTAATTAAGCATTCTGCTAATGATAAATGGCAACGCACCAATGGGCATGAAGGGCTTGGAGTTTTCACTGGGCTGAGAGATGCCAATGCCGTTGACTGCAAACACTCTCATCTCGTAAAGTACACCTTCAATCATCCTCTTTGCCTCATACGTGTTGGATTCATAAACATCGAAGTTGAGCTTGGTCCATCTGGAGGAGCCAGCCTTTTTCCTCTCCATCAGGTACCCTTTAGGAAGCAATACCATCGTAGTCATCATCAGTGGAGTCATTAAAAATGTTATTGAGACCAAAGGTTCCCATTGCAATTTTATACACAGAGGGGATTGGAAACTGCTGTTTTCTCTGGAGACTGAGACATCAGATGTGAACATTAGCTCCATGGGTACCTTTAATAGGAACTCCGCCGTCAAATGAGGGAGGGTCCCATGTGATTATGGCAGAGTCCTCACCAACTGATGTGCATTTGACATTCTCAGGAGGGTTGGGCACATCTGGAGAGGCCGGTTAGAGTCGGAAATGGAAAGAGAGAAGAGATTGAAAAAAGATGAGAGAAGGCACGAGTGCCAGGAATTCAGTTAATACTAAATTCAGACTATTCCACCTTTTATTTGGTTTTAACTTAATAAACTATTTATATTCTTTCATTTACACTTTACTGCAAAAAAACTTTTAGAGGAGGTCTTTTCCACGAAATATGACATAATAAAAACATTTTCACAGTATCGTTTTTCGAAGCAAAGTCTCGTAATACATAGAAAAACACTGTTCAACAACATTGCTGCCACTGGTTAATATTAATTTCTAGATCATCTGATCTTGGCTCATATCTATAGGAGTGACTGAGTGAGGTAAATCTTAGTTACTTTTATTCTACTGCTGACAGTATCTTTTGAATTATTTTTTGTAATGATTAGCCTTTAGGTGTCGTAACAGATGCAAAAAAGGATTTTGAGAAAGGTGAAGTAAAAAAACAAAGGAAAAATATCAAGGTTAATGAGTACTATTTGGGTGCCTGAGTAGTTGTTTGATCTTGCATGGAACTTACCATGAGTTTTGGTACAAGGTTATTTTTTCTGCATGAACACTTTCAGTGGTGAAAACAAGGAAGACAAAGTTGTGCTAAGACACTAGCATAGACCTACAACTCAGTTTTCTTTAAATATACTGTAAACAAACAGTCACTATCGTGGGTTGGCGGCCTGCCAGAACAACCCCCCCACACCCCCTCCCCTCCCCACCGGATTGCTGATGGACGGTCTACCTCCCCCCACCCCCTTGCTCTCTATCCCTCTTCCTGCATCTTATCCCATCTCTCCCCCTATCCCTTTCCAAGCCCGGCGCAGTCTAGGCCTGTGAAGACTGTTTCGTCATGAGCCGGGGATCTGGCCGAAGATTTCTGCCTTTTAATAAGGCAGTTTTTTCTTACCACTGTAACTTTTGCTGCTTTGCTAAAGTGCTCATGATGGATAGGCCGGATCTTTGTAACATAACAATGAGTAAGGTCTTTTTACCTGCTCTTTTGTAATGTTAACAGACAATGAGTAAGGTATTTTACCTGCTTCTTGTAAAGTGTCTCGAGATAACACTTGTTATGAGTTGACGCTATACAAATAAAAGTTGATTGATTGATTGATTGACTATTAGGGAAAATGTTCTCTATTTATCTTTAATTATTTTCTCTCCATTATGCCTCAGAAACCCACTCCTGATCTCATCCTGCATTCTTCTATCACCACCACTGTGTAGACTCCATTGGGGGGGTATCCTATCCTGCTGTCGGCCATGCTACCCTTCTGAGGGCGCAAAGTCAACATGACGGAGTCTAATCGCTAAAGATATTGCATATTTATCTTTCCTAAACTGTCAAATGAAAAATTTTAAACTCTTACTCGAGTCTGTCCTGATTTAAATAGAATGGGACTTATAGAAGAAATTAAATTAAAGGCTGAAAAAGTGAAATAAAGAGCTTACCCACGATCTTGACAAAGAGTTGAGCCTTGTCTTCACCAGCGGGGTTAGTCACAGTGATGGAGTAGTGGCCTTCATCCTCCTTCTCCGCTCCTTCAATTACAAAGCTGCACAGGGTCTTCCTGGTCTCCACACGGACCCTCCCCTCAGCCTCAGACACCACCTACAGTACAACACAGGGCAGGATGGAGACAAACAGAACAAAGCGATTGTTTGAAGTGGTGTCGCATTGTGATGGCACAGCTGTCACAATGACATGATTCAACCTTCCCACTCAAGTCTATGTTTCACTCCTTTTTTTGTGCCTGAGTGACTAACGGTTTGATACCCTGATTGACGCACAAAGGTATAGAGAATGTGACGTTATATTTGACTGCGTCAACGTGAAAATTGTCTCTATTCCTCCTCACTTGGTCTCCTTTCATCCAGCACACAGTGGGGGCCGGCTCTCCTGTGATCTCAACGTCAAGGCGAAGTTTGTTTCCAGCCACCACGATAATGGTGTTCTTGTTGCCGCTGCCGCCGGCGTCCAGGTGTATTTTGGGAGGGTCTTTCATGGGGTAGAGGACAGGAGTCAAGAGGTCATTCAGGTTAGAAGCAAAGCAGGACATCAATATAGTTATTTTCTCATTGAAGGCATCAGTCAGTATTTTTAATTTAATCATTTTTATGATGGAAGTTGTATTCAGAATTGAATTCTAGATGGAAAACTGAATTTGCACAGACCTATTATCATTTTACATTGGCTGTCAATTCAACATTATTTCTTTATCTCTTTTTTTTTAAAAGAGGAGCAGCTTTGGTCAGAATAAAATGTAATACTTTGAAGCACAACGCCTAATATTGAGAGACTCTAAAGAGCAACTTATACACTGGGTGCAATGTTGAGTTTGTCTTTTAAGCATATGATGTTAACTGTGGGTCTGTGAGTCTGAGGAAACTGCTGATATTTTCCCTCATCAGCAAAACAAATACAACCCTTCGGCTAAGTGCATCTTAAGGGAAATGACTCTAAGGGTGCACTCACACTAGGCAAAGTTGTCCCGCACCGTGCTTAAACATGATTACCCCCCCTCCTCCCCTTTCCCCCGCTGGCCTGCACTCACACTTCTCCAGGACTAACCGGGCCTGAGCAGAGTTACCTCTTGTACATAATGTCGTAATACAACACATGCGGGCTTAGCTTACGGGACAGACGAGAATACGAAACAAATAAAAGGGACGCGTGGTGAAGTCTGCATCTGCACATCGGAGAACAAGACATCTACTTTACTGACTTGGAAAAAATAGAAGAACACATTTCATTTATAAAAAAAAAAACGGACTTACCTTGTCTTGGAACATAGTCAATCTTGATTTCTAAGGGGGAAAACATATGAATTACTCTTGACATTTTGAGAACAAATTGAAAATTAAAAATCAAATCTTTTTCGTATTTTGGCTTTCTCACCGAGGAAGTTGAGTTTTGCTGAGAGAGAAAATGCGTAGCCATCAGGGACAAAGGTATAATCCCCAGCATCCGAAGACTTCACGTCATCAATCGTCAGCTTGTGGGTCCTGGGGACATGTTTCCAGATGTTACCAAGGAGACAACACTTTTTGTGACCCGTAATTATGCAAAAGACAGTTGCCCTGGCAACACACTCTGTGAGGCAATATTGCAGAGTGAGAAACATACTAAATGGCTTTCACCTTGTGTGACCGCTGTTGCCTTGGCATATCTCCTGCCACGGGCGGCTCTGATGGAGGGATTACTGAGAGAAACCCCGGACCCTAGGGGTGTGTGTGTGATGTGTCTGTGTGTGTTTGTCTGTGTGTGTTTAGAGGTTAGAGCTTTACAGATTGCAGCATTTCCAAAAAATTGGGTCACACAACTAAGAAAACCCTTTGGTAATAGTTTGGCAAGCCATGTGTCAAACAGTGCCTGTTATGATAGCTATATGGTTTTGTTGTGTGTTTGTTTGTGTGTTTGTGTGAAACATATACACACAAACCTACAGCTGTCTAATACAATACCTTCCAATGTGTGTCATTTTGATGCGATCACTGGCCTGGACCTCCACTCCGTCCTTGAACCATTTCCCTGTCACTTTTTCATCAGACACTTCACACTTGAATACAGCCTGATCAGCAGCCTTCACTGTCAGGTCAGCTATGCTCTGCAGGACCTCAAGCTCCTTATCTGAAGCAAAGACACCACTCACATCAATCAATACATATTTTTTCACAGGTCTATTTATGAACACAGATCACTCCTGCCAATGACAGGAAGCAATGTATAACTGTAGGTCTGAAATTATCTGCAGTGAGCTTGAGGAACTAGTAGTCTGAGAATGCTAAGAATTGAAAGACATTCAAATCAATATTCTTATGTTTCTCTTTTATTTTACAAAAAGGGATTTGCTTGACCATTTGATAATGACCTATGCTGTTTTTATGATGAGACAAAGATAAAATAATAGACAATTCTTCATATGTAGCTGGAGCCAGCAAAGAGCTAAAATCAGTGCAAAGATTGGAAATGGCTAGCCAGGCTTTTAGATTTGCCTGTTTGCTTTCTTGCGTAACATGATCATCCTCTTTTAATATGTAGCCGGCAACCAGTTAACTTAAATTAGATAAGTTTAGCTGAGCTTGGCGTAAAGATGGGAAACAGCTAGCTTAGCTCTGTCAAAACATAATATTTGTAAATCAATTTAATCCAAACAAACACTGGAGTGAAAATTCTACAATGGCTTAATGTTGAATCCTTGAATTCCAAATGATTCCGTTAACACTTAACATTAGTATTTTATTTGTAAGTACAAAATGAAATGAGCTAGCCGTAACCCTGCGACAAGCTAGGAGCTGTAGAGCAGGTTGCTTTTACAGTATATATTTTGGAAACTTATCTTCGGTGATATTTGCCACTGTAATGTGATTTGGTGACACTTAAGGGTGTAAGAAATAAAATCACACAACAATAGAGTTGTCCTCCATTATTTTGGGGTGCAGACAGTCTGGATCCATGGTAGCAACAGCACATATCTTTATCACCTGCTTCACCATAACTATGATTGGTCACACAGCAAGCTCACAAAATCTCTCACTCTAATTGATTTTGGGCCCCATCTGTCTTGGAGGCATGTAGACTGATTTTTGCAGCGTAGAATGACCCAAACGTCAATTTTTGGGAGGTGTAAATTAAAATAAGCATGACCAACAGTGAGATGAACCACTGATACAAGGGATTAACTGAGTAATATTAATTACGACATGAGTAATGACTAATTTATGGCTTTTCATGCTTGTCAGAATGGAAAACATCATCATGTGGTGGTGTGTAATTTTTCTTTAAGTTCCTAATTGAGCAGCCATGTCTGAAATGCTTGTTAGCAAACTTTGGCCACAATCTCATCATCCATAAATTGCTACTTCTGATGCTTTAAAATTTAACCAGACTTTTGAAAGTGTGTAGCTTATGAGATACATTTTCATGTTCTGCTGATGTTCAAAAGAAGTCACACAGGATTTATCAGTTTGAGCAACAGTTGGTAGTTCCATTTTACATGTTGGATTTTATGTTTTCAGCTTGTTGGATACGCACCAGTTATGATTGTATAACTTTGAAAAAGCAATTTCGGCAAAAAATCTTGAAGAAAATAGCCCTTAAACACTAAGATTGAAACAGAGGAAATCAGACCTTCAACTTCCAGTTCTGCCTGTGACTCTCCACCGTTAGTCAGGGCGTGATACATTCCAATATCCTCCAAAGTCGCTTCATTTATGATCAAAATGTGCCTCTTCCCATCCTTTTTGAACCTGTACTTTGAACCTGCTGAGTCTTTGGTCAGCTCAACTCCATCTTTCATCCTGAGGAGAGACACACACACACACACACACACACACGCACAAACACACAAGCTCCAGTGACATTTCGACACACAGAGAGGAAAGGAAGCGCTGATTGACATGTCTGCAATGTTCTACATGACCGGGGCCTTCAGGGATTTCAAGGCGTTGCCACATTTTTCAGATGGAGAGGAAGGAGAACATTTTCTCAGATACATCTAGTGGTTAAAAGGCCTGCATTAAGCAATTAGAGAACTAGAATAGAATCATTACATGGTTGTTCATGGAAATGATTTTTCATTAAACTATCTCAGTCAGAGCTTACGTACATCTGACAAGGAAGTTGTAAAATCCAACAACAAGGAACATGCATTATAATCTTTTGGTATTTGTCAAAAAGAAGTGCTAAATAATGACAATTGGCTGGAAATAGAAACGTTTAAAACTTGCAAAAAGGGACTTGCAGGCGATTTTTTTAAAAGGGCAATGTTTAATATCTTGTATGGATATACAGTAGTATGGATAATTGGATTGATGCACTACGGAAATGTGACCTCATAGATTTTTTAATTGCTAATGGCATTTACGAACTAATTTACATCATATGACCCAAAGGCGTGTTGGCTCACCATTTGACGTTGGCTCCCTCCTCAGACACCTCCACCTCAAACTCCACCTTCTCGCCCACCACGGTGTGAACGTCATCCAGCAGCTTGGTGATGGTGATTGGAGGCTCTAAACACAAAGATAAAGCTTCAAGTCAAACTTAAAAAACAACAGACTTGTTACTGAGTCACTGAAAGACTGTACTGTTGTGTTGTATGAATCATGTATCTAAACCACTAGAGTAATTCTGACCAGGAACATGAGTGGAGGATGAAAGAAGCATGGTGAGCAAACAGCTGTAGGCTACTTGAGTGGAGTGAGTAAGTTTTTTTTTACAAGGCATATCACATAAACATACATGGTCTTTGTCAAAGACAAATTTTGGCACATGCAAAGTCTTGATTTGAACTGAAATGCAGGCTGCCTGTACAGTCCAAATCAAGCAACATTTAGTTTAAAGTGTCTTTTTAAAAATCAGCAGCAAAGTTGGGCTGGATTTAATTCAGATTAATTTTTTACATTAAAATATCTTAAATAATAAAAAATGGACTAAACCTATGTAATATTTGTTTGTTTGCTGAGTACTTACATTTCCTCAAATATTTCCAACAGTTAAGAAATCCTTAATTTTATAGTTGTAACGGGACATGTCTTGTCGTGGCGACCACCTTGACACAGCCGCCATGACAGACACGACATGTTAATTGTTGCCAAGGGAACACAGCATGTAATTCTGCGAATATCTCCTTGCTTGGCCATTCTCTAAAAAAAAAAAAGCAGGCTCATGGAGCAACCCAGCTAATGTAAGTTAAAATACTTGCTGTGTTGTTGTCTGCTCTTGAGTTGTATTATGAGTGTTTGTATGTTCATGGAGGTGTTTAAAACCACAATCTTGCAAACCATATTAACAGTAGCTACAGAGCTAGGAGCTGCAGCTTCAGTTATACAGGACATTATTTTTCTAGATCACACTTTACTGGTTATTAGATGTATTTCAGGTACTTTTGTCCTCCCTTCCTCCACAGATGGGTGGTGGGTGGCATTTTAAAGTGTTCTAAGGAAGGAGAAAAGACTTACACTCCAAAATCCTTTTTTTTTTTAGATTTGGATTAACGGGACAATATGATTTTAGTGTCCTTATCAATGCCACAAAACACAACCGTCATGTAGAGGCGGAAGGTACTGCACATCTCCTGAGGTGGTGGGAGTCCCATTGTGTAACCACATGGTGTGATGTTTTGATGCTCTGCTAGACTGAGCTATTTGTCATCGTCAGCATCCAGTCCCCCTCTGGACATCTCCATTTTTTTCAACCTCCGCTGGAAAGCCCAGAAACTCTCTAAACCACTGTCACAGCGCCATCAAAACAAGCACAATATGACTGCGAGCCCTTACAAAAGTTAGGTGAAATACGCTTAATGTCTTCAGTGTACTGTGTTATTTTTTCTGAAGAATGACTTTTCCCTCAGGAGACCAAGGAGACAGCGAGCACAAAGCAGCAGTTAGACTCTGAAAATGTACACGGCACAGCGTGTGGTCAACACAGTCGGCTTACATAAACGTGGAGGCTATGTTTACCTGCATCCCCGAAGTGAGCCGCATGCCTAACTTGAAAAGTGAAAACACCCTTTATAGATTTGTGGTACTTTCATCAGTTTATCTCCCATAGTGAAGTCTGGTTTGCAATAATCGATTAATTAGTTTTGAGAGGAGGTGTATCGGTCTGTAGCTGTTGAGGTTTTTTTTATGCTGCTAGCTAGCAAGTGCATACAAGCGCAGTTGCTAGCTAGCTTACAGGGCATATAGTATAGCTTTGTAGATTTGTTCAGTACATTGTGAATCATGATGTACCATCACCTACAGCTGTCTTTATGTTAGCTCTAATATATATATGTATAATGAGCCGTAGCGTAATGCCAAATTCTAAAACATGCAGATCTTTTACTTTTGTAACACTTCAGGTGTCACATTCAGTAAAGACTAATATGGTAACTTATTCTCAGGAGAACGTAAAGCAAAGTAATTACGACTTCTAATACTACAGGACTACTACTACTACGTTATAAAGTAAATAGTTAGTTTCATTAAACTATCTCAGTCAGAGCTTACATACATCTAACAAGGAAGTTGTAAAATCCACCAACAAGGAACATGCATTATAATCTTTTGGTATTTGTCAAAAAGAAGTGCTAAATAATGACAATTGGCTGGAAATAGAAACGTTTAAAACTTGCAAAAAGGGACTTGCAGGCGATTTTTTTAAAAGGACAATGTTTAATATCTTATATGGATATACAGTAGTATGGATAATTGGATTGATGCACTACGGAAATGTGACCTCATAGATTTTTTAATTGCTAATGGCATTTACGAACTAATTTACATCATATGACCCAAAGGCGTGTTGGCTCACCAGGTGTCACATTCAGTAAAGACTAATATGGTAATTTATTCTCAGGAGAACGTAAAGCAAAGTAATTACTACTTCTAATACTACAGGACTACTACTACTACGTTATGAAGTAAATAGTATAAGCACATCGTTTTACATGAACATAAATCATCTTGATCATCATTTCACAGAGCTTTGTGAGTGTGAGTGAATTTGATTTAGTTGTGGGAAAATCCTTTCCCATAGTAATCACTTCAAAACATGAACACAGCAAAAGCCCGAGCTTTTGCCTAAGTACTTTATGTCTTATTTAAAGTGATGTCTTATGTCTTATTTAAAACTAGATGACTGCTAGTTTTGACTAGCTGTCATCTGATGAACTCCCTCACTGATGTCGAGATGAATCAACAACAAAAGGCTCTGATGAAGATGTTTACAAAGAGCGAGGTGGATGATGTTTCTATGGACACAAATACACACACGCACAGACACACAGGTTCGCTGCATGGGCCGCTGTGTCTGTGGTGAAGAGCTTACCCTCTTGTACGGCCTCTGAAATTGTAAACGCAGTGTTGAGCAGCAGTGAGCACACAGAGCAAAGCACTGGATTATTATAGAAGCCATAGAGCTAATTACATTCATCAAAATCCTCTCATACAAACAAAGAAAAAAAAAATGCCACAGAGATAAAAGCACCAGAGTAAGACTGATAATGCCATATAGACCGTATAATATGTTATAATCTTTTGAAATACAATTTAAAAAATTGATGTACGAGAAAAGAAAAAGTACATATTTGTAATTTTTCGGGAAGTTCAATGATTTCATATTGTATGTATTCATACTGAATATTGACCAAAAGTATAACATTTCATCTGAACAGGAATCAAAGCGGCCTTAAGAACACACTTATCAGTCAAACTCTAACAAATGTGACAGCACATTAATGCATACATCACAACAACTGTGATACATGACATTAAACAAAACATTGAAATTTCACTTGCCACAAGGCCATTAAAAATGAGTGAGCTGACAACAGAGAGCAGCGTGCTACCGTGCAGCGTAACAGCATTGAAATAAACAGATGACAAACACAGACACAGGATGGTAACAGAGCTGTCAGCCCTCTCTGCGCTCAAATGACAGAATCTGCTAAACTGAGCAGAAAAAAAGCCTCTCCCTGCTGAAAGAAGGATCCCTCAAAGACAGTGACTCATCTACCTTTGACAAAAACCTCCGTGAAGCACTTCTCTTCCCCGACCACGCACTCGTATGCTGCGTCATCAGACAGGTTGCACTTGTTGATAGTGAGTGTCCGCTTGTTGCCCACGCTCTCAAACACATACCTGGACACATGGGGGGATTATACGAGTATAAGGAACGATGGTGGGGAGAGAGACACAGAATCAAAGGAGAGAGACAATAATGAAAAATTGCTTTCAGCCAATCCAGCCACAAACAGACGCTGAGCGCCTGAAAACAGCGGAGTGACTCACAGTTACGAATGAAAAACACACATTCTCGTAGAGACCTTCAGACCTGTTCCTGCACAATCACAAGGTTTTGCTCCCACACATAAACATTTCAGTTGTTGTGCAAACGTAATGATAAAAATCAAAGGACTTCGGTGCCACATATTTATCACATGCGATAGCAGGAAGGGATGAGAAACTCTCATTTGATTTCTGAAATAAAAATGACCTGCTGCAGCGCTAAGCTACAGGTGAGGCAGAGTTGATCATGGGGAGTAAAACACAGAGCCCTATTAAAAGAATCACTAACGTATGATCTGAATTTCAAGCTGCTAAAGTGTTAAAAGAGTGTCAACTACAATGCATGCTAGTTGAAAGGTGCAAGGTGCAGCAGAATCATAAAAAGGTTGTTTTTCTTCTCTTAGTTGATCAAAGGTTTATTTAGAAGGTAATTAATCCAGTTGCAGCGTCATTTCCCATGTCCTTTAAAGTCCTGGTGCATTGCTGTTTTAATGGCGAAGGCAATCAAATGATTTAACTCACAAAGTTTTAGCAGGATGTGACCAGCCTATGTTGGCTCATCACAATACTGCGACTTAAAAAAGGAAGAAAATGCTGCATTACTAATTGTCTTCAAATCAAGATTTTGTTGGTCAATAGCCCAATTACTTTCTGCTGCTACAACACACGATTTCCAACAATTCCCCTGGCCACACCTCATATGAAACCAACACACCCAGGTGAACTGATGGGTGCAAAATTTGCTAACTGAACCTTTGTAATGGGTTGTGCCAGTATTATCTTATCTTATGACATTTATTTTTATTATAAAAATAAAAAGTAAGTTAAAGGTAATGCTACCTGTCTTACTTTTTTTGTTCCACATGTTTTCTCAACTTTACAATTTTTCTTAGTAATTGTTTTACTTTTTTTATTTGTAATTAAAAAATAGATTTAGTTTATTTACCAATGAGTAGGGCTATTCAATAAAACATTCTTCTTCTAGACAGATATATGCATTTTCATAATTGACTGTAAATACAAAATCTCAACTTGATACAAAGTTGAGATTTAACGCAATTCTTGTTATTGTTTTCATATTTCATCATCCTGAATGTAAGAAGTTCCTGTTATGTGGTGTTTTATTTCCTAATCGCCAAACTCGGTACCCTCTTAAACATTTGATTCGTTAGATCTAGCCGGTCGCAGTGCACACTCTGGGTGAACCTCCTGGGAGCTGCTGTTCTGGGCGAATAAATGTCCCCTCTCCATTAGTTACTGTCTAATCAAACAGGAAGAGGACTGCCTTAATCTCAATGAACAGCATGGAGCTACTCAAAATGGCAGATGGTGGGACCATTGAAAAAATACCACTTGCAACAGCTGTAGCCTCTTCAATAAAACACCAAAAGAAGTCTTTGAAGGAGGAGGGAAAAGAGCAAAGAGGAGAGCGACACAGACGCTGAAGAGAGCTCAGCAGGCTGAAAACTCTCTAAATTTAGAGTAAGTCATTTATCCCTCTGGGATAAATAAAGTTTTTTAAGTCTAAGTCTCTAGCTCCTAAACATATTTAATTAACTCCATACTGAATATTTTTCGGCTTATCTCAGTAGGTTTCTCGTCTATTTGCAATGTTAGTTTAGTTTAATATGTTCCCTGAACAGCAACCAACCTCTAGAATCAAGTAGGGCTCAAAGTCACAATATTTTAGTTAGTCCAACCATTTCCAAAGCTAGCCAAAACTGAAGCGCAACAGGCTGTGATTAAAGTTTCTTGAGTAGAAATGGCGATTCTAGAGTCTGTTGGGGCCCGAGGCAAAAATTAATTGGGGGCTCCTCCAACCAGCATTTATCGTGTGCTAGGTTCCCGAAAAAAAATCAGTTTTTAGAGCAAAAATGCAAGCCACACTAAGCAGGGCAATGAGCGGGAATGTTGTCATATGGGGCCACTTTAGGGAGGTTTCCTACTGTCATTGCAAAATTTGCACATTTCTAGCGACTGCTGTGGTTTAAAGTTTGGCATTCCTTGGGCGCCCCCTACTTGCCTGGGGCCCAAAGTGGTTGCCTGCCTTGCCTATTGATAAACAGAATATCTGTTAATGGCCACTAGAGGGAATTCAAAAAATGAATGGCATTGAGTTAAAAAAAAAAAAAAAAGCCAACCCTCATGTACCCCAATATTAAAATGCAGAGCTGGGCACACTCAAGACACATTCACTTGAATAATTGAAATGTGCTTACTTGGCTGATGGTTTGATCTCCTGTCCATTCTTGAGCCACTTGACAGGAACATCAGGGTCGGCCACCTCCACTGTGAGCTGGATCCTCTTGCCCTTGTCCACTGAGTAGGCTGCATCCAACTTCCTCAGGAAAGCTGACACAAAAGTATCTGTTAGTATACTTCTGCTTTTATTGCCAAATAATCCACAAGTGCCAACCAGCGGCCATCATATGCTAAAACACATTCCACCTGTTGTCCCTGCAATATAACTTCTCCCCAGAGGCCTTTAAACGCTGCTGGTATTTACAGCCCGTCGCATTACAGAGCTCCGGTTTCGCCGCCTGTGACCTCACTGTGCTAAGTGTGTCCTCTTTTTTTTCCCTCCTGTCTCTTCCCTCTCTCCTCACCATCACTCTTTTTGGGCTCCACCTTCTTCATCTTCTTCAGCCTCGACAGCATGCCCCTCAGGTCCGTGATTCCGTACTCAAAGGCGATCTTCTCATAGTCACAGGGCTTTGCCGCCTTTAAGATTTCCCAAACATCCACTTCCTCTTTGACTTCCTGATGTTTCTTCTGCCTGAATATGGCCGGGAATTAGATGAAAGCAGAGAGAAAACAGATTTGAGATGTGTTTAAGGTCATTTTGTGTGTCTGTATAGCTGATGAAGATGGTCTTACCTTTTCTTCAGCAGGGCACTGAAGTCTAGATCCCCCGCATCCTCACCTGCATCTCCACTGGAATTAAAAGATTTAGGAAATGATCTTGGTAGGATTATAAACCCATGCTATTTACAACACAAAAGATCATTCTAAAATGAATCTCCTTTCTCTCCCATTAACTAGCACTATAAATACATAGAAACATAAATTACAAAACGCAATTATGAATCTAACAAAGGCAACATGAGAAAATCCACCAGCACACAGCAGATCTAATGAACGAGAGCCTGTGGTTTAAGCTTACCCTTTTTTCATCCTGTGTTCAGATAGATGCAAAAATAGCATGAGTGAGAACATAGAGCAGAGCGATTGATGGGGGCTAAAAGCTAGCATCATGCCCTAAATACAAGTGACAAACAGAAATAACAGTAGACAAGCAGATGAAAGCAACATACAGGTCAAAAATAAGCAAAAACAAAAAAGCATCGAACATTGAAAATATCACAGTAAGTAAAAGTGGCTGAATGCAATCTGATTGAAGGATGGCTAAACTGTCATAAGCATGGAAGCAATGATGATGTATGTCAGTCTGAGATGCACACAACAGAAGAAAAAAAGCAATTTCATGCGTTGAGAATTGAGCTGTGTTTGGCTACATAAACCTCCTATTTTCCCTCACACGACAGCTGACTCACATGGTTTCGAGTCATCAGTCACCCTCTTGTGCTCAACAAGGTGACAAGTGCTGTGTGTGGCACACACCAATAACAGTGCGTGTTGTTCCCCCGCCGTGAGCAGTTTTGTCGGCTCCTTTACAGCGTGGAACGTTTCTCTGGCGTGGTCGAGGCTCATTGAACCCCTCACAGACCAACGTAAATGCCAATAAAATTCAAAAGCAGTTCTGTTTGATCGTACTATGTCCTATGGATGAGCAGTTCATCCAAGGGTAACACCCATCCATGTTGTCCTTGCCGTCCTGATGGGAGGCATTTCTCCCAGGGTGATAACGCTGTCCTACATGTGATCACCCCATAGGTGGGCTGGAAAATGATGTAACTACATACAACCACAGCCATGAGAATAGCTGGATCTCAACCAATTTGCACCCTTTTGAGGGATTGTTTAATACTGCATCCGACATCCAACAAATAAAGGAAGAAAGCAAAGGTGCAGTTTGTGTTGGTTCATGGGTCACTCATGTAACTTCATATGCTCGCACCATGACGAGCAAAGAAGGAGAGGTAAGGGGCGTATTAAGTTCACCAACACTAACCCGAACCCTAACCCTAGCACAACGTGACAATCATGTCCAACCCTGAAAAATTAATGTGGCCTTTGAATTTTAACGACTTAAAATTTGCGGTGTGTTTTGCATGTGTTGCAGGTTGGCGTTCAACATGTGTGTAGCATTGTCATGACAAACACAGAGAGAGAATCATGTATGCATCCCGACAATAAAGAAAATGCTGTCCACCACAAAGTGTGAGGTTAAAATGCAAGCGTGCTGTATGTTTTCCTCAGACTAACTTTCTGTTTCCCTTTGGTGCCTTTTCAGCCGGCCAACAATTCGGCAAATCGACAACATGAAGAAAGAAAAACTCGCCTGACAGCCCAGGGACACATGATGGGGCGCTGTGGCTATTACAGAGTTGAAACACACAATTAAGTCTGGAACTTTAAAATCAAAAAGTCCAGAGGAATAATGAGTGAGTTTGTTGTGCTGCGGCCACAAATGTTAAAAGAACCACACGCGAGTATCCAATTGGATTCTCCACACTTACCTCCTGAATGTGTGACCTCCACATAACTAGGTGTTTGACACACTTATTCATTATCTCTCAAGGAACATATTTCAGTTTTAACCAACTTTTCACATCTTTATCTCTGCCTCCCCTCTCTCTCTCCTTCTCTCTCATATCAGCATTCTGCAAATAAGCACCCTGACATCCTGTCTGAACCTCGATGTGATGCTGTCTTTTTGCCAGTTTTGTCTCTCAGTTTAACTTTGAGTTTCTGCTCACGCTCTGATGAAGGAGGGGAATTATATTTTTTAAGCATAGATTACAAAAATGTGAGTCTCGAAGGTGTCAGTGCTACTGATTTCACACACCTGAAATAACAAAGCTACACAGTCACATAGGTACATTTCACACAAGCAGACAGAAATAGTTGACTGTTAGTTGGAAATAAATCCGTATAAAATAAGAGAGAGATTGACCCTGAGACGGAATGAAAAAACTTGAGATGCCGAACCATGAGGGACTCCAGGTGAAGCAGAGAGCAAGGCATTGAGACGTGACAGAAAGAGAGAAAGATGGCAGACAGACTGACTCGCACAAAGTCGGCTACTGCTGAGGGACAGACAGACACACACGCAGAGACGCTGGTAGAGACTGACAGATACCCAAAGGCAGCAATCTACAGAGGAGCGTTTGTGAGACACTGTGATGGCTGACATGTTGAGTAGACCCCTCGCCGACACTGACACTCACGATCGCTTAAATGCCTCCAAGATGTTGTCCTGCTGCTCCTCTTGTACGGCTGAAACCAGACAGAAGGAGAAAGCCTGGTGAGCGCTCGGCGAGGTTAATTCATTACACAGCAGGCTTGAGCCGCAGAGGAATAATGGAGTGATGACCTCGCTAGGCCGCTAAATGATGGGACCTAATATGTAGCGCACTCGCTGAGTTATTGGCTGACAAAGCCAGTTACACAGTAACTCTGGAGACGCTGAATGGAAGATGACAATAATGAGATTGCGTGTCTCCAGACCTACCCTGCACAGAGACTTCGAATGTGCAGCTGTCGCACTTGTCTTTGGAGGTGACCTCGCAGCGGTAACCACCTGCGTCTCCATCCACTACTTTGATGATGCTCATCTCGTAAGTGTAGATCTGACAGAGAGAAAGGGGGGGTTATGTGTGAGGAACACACGCTAGTAAACGAAACTGAGTACCCACACACACACACTCACACACAAACACACACTCTAGGAGTGAATAGAAAACACAGTTTGACAGATATTGGCTTGCTGATAAAGGAATTGGCTGATAGTGGTTTCATACACATTACTCTTTTAGCTTCATCACCGCAGTTTCTTTACTCCATATTCAGCATTTTCTGCAGGTTTTCAAACTTCATCAGAGATTTCAATGCAAAAACAAACAAGGGTTGCATTTTTAGTAATTCAAAAACTTTCAGTAAGGTAAAGTTTACAACTTTCACTAAATCCTCCAATCAAGCTTAACCAGGCCTATGTTTTTTGTGTGTTACTTTTTGTCACTGCATACAGGGTTTATATTATACAGAAGAACATACATACATATATTTTCATGCATGTTCATGCCTGCATACTGTATATGAGCATGCATGTTACCCAGTGTACTTTACTACTGGAAATAAAGTTTACTTTGAATATGCACTATATATGTACACTAATAAGGCTGATGTAAAATTTGAAATGATTTGTTTATGAGACAACAGTACTGTACTGTACTGTATAATGTCAGGGGATCATTAAAGTGATTGGATTTTATCATACTGGGACCTTGATTAAAAAAATGTCATGGTATCCATTCTTCAATTGTTGTCAACAGTTCACTGACACACAACCTCAGGTTAATAAGTCAAAGAAGGAGTTACTGTAGAGAAAGTCAATAGACATTATTCTCTTGGGACCATGAATTGAAATACATCTAATTATTGTTTGGTACAAATGGTAGCCAAACTGACTAACCAACATCTACTCCTTAGAACCACACTGTTAGTACGTCTGATCATTCCTGTAGGCTTCATTACACAGTGAGAACATATGAACCTTGGTGTTTCTGTCATAGGTCTCTTTGAACTGCAGGTGCTTCCCAGCTTTGCTTCCCAGGTCCAGCCACTTCCCTTTCAGCCACTTCATGACGGGCTTCCTCAGCAGTTTTGAGGAGTCAACTTTAGCCATAAACGAGACGTCCTTGCCTGACAAAAACAAGAATAGACCACATTTGCTTTTAAATAGGTTCATCTTCTGTACCTGAATGCATCAGCCACTCCTTTTCATTTGGTTTAAAATTCTGGAGTTTTGTTCCTCTTTCTTTTGTTTTACCAACCTTTTGTTGCTGTGACACTCTCTGGCTTCAACACGAATATGCCAGACAGCTCGGACATCTGAGGATCCTCGCCTGGCACATGTTCTGTAATGGGGGTTGAAAAGATGAATCACAGAAAACAAATTAAAGCTGGAAACCGTGGGTCTTGGCAGCACTCAAACAACACACAACAAACTGATTTTGGACGACAACAGGAGACAAGTCGACCAAGCAAACCACCGAATCAGCAGTCCTCTTAATTGTGGAGCTTTAAACCTATTGATGATTTGTTGCCTTAAACCATTAAATATCACCCTCTGAGCACAGGGATCTATTTCTTTTGTGATTTTTAGCACTAAATCTGAGCTGCAGTCTTCCTAATAGGCAAAACCATTCAGTGAGTTTGTGTCATGCCTTTTTCTTTGCTTTTTACTCTTCACTAACCATTTGGGACCATCTGACAGGCGACCAAGGAGCCCCCTAGAACAGACTGGCCCCCAGGGAACAAAAAAAACTCCTCAGATCTCCTCTGAAGGCGTCACATTAAGGTTGACTTTCAGCAATCTTCTACCTCCCTGAAAGAACATACACTGAAGTTGTATGCTCTTATCTCGGCGATAAAAAACAAGTTTGTTCTTTTATCCGTTCCCTTGTTTCTCTTGCAGGTAAATTGATGTAACCTCTGTAAGGTGTTTGCTTGTCAGATGCTATGCTATACAGAGATGCTAATGTATTCATTTGTCTTACCATCAGGAGGCAACTCTTCATCGGAGGGGGAAAGACAGAAAGAGAGAGCGGGGAACACATCAGTCTGTACAGTATCTTTGCTTCGTGTTATACACAGCCGTTAATTGGCCCAATGATAATCTTGACTGCAGGTGAGGAACACTCACACATTAAATCACCGTGCTCTCACACTCCAGAAACACTTTTTTTTTTCTGTCTCAGACTCTAATAAAATTCTGCGAGGAAAATGTTTTTCCTCGCCAAAAAACACACAACTGTTAATGAGTTATGTCTTCAACAATCAACTTCAAAAATCATTTTCATTAAGACTGTTAAGTGTGCATAAAAAATGTTTCTCTCCTTTTTCTCACATCCTGAGTATAGGACATTTTGTAAGTGTTACAGGAAAAAAAAAAAAGGAAGGTTTATAGTCAAGCAGGTAAAGATAGAGGCACATTGGACCACCAATCAAGTAGAGTGAGTAGGCCCCTGGGTGGACATCCATTGGACAAGAGTAGCTGCTGAGAGAATGGATCCAGGGTCACGTGTCAAATAAGGTCATGCACCTCCATAAATTCAGAGAGCTACACCGGCGGCGCCTCTTTCTCCCTCTCTGTTTTTATGGGCTCAGTTAATTTGATCTTTTAATCAAAAGTGCCCCTAAGGACAGATCCAGGTTCAGATGTTCGGCATGATTTAAAGGGTTTCAGTTAAAATGCTAAGTGGGTGAAGCTGATCCCGGGATGGCACCCATGGGACACTTTGAATGTTTACTCTTGTTGTGTTTGGGAAATTAACTCCAGACACTGTCCTTGGCACTGGGATTAGAAGTTTTCAAATGTTGTGCAAGAGCCCCGAGGGACTAATTGACTGAAACTCCCCTGAAGACGCTATTCATATTTTGGATAATGAAGACATTTTGCAGCAAGCCATACGTTATTTCAACCCAATATTAATACATATTTTATAGGGTCTGTCCTATAAGGCCATTCCTTGGAAAGGGCTTTATACTTTGATTTAAATGTTAGGGAAATAACTGAAATTGATTATTTAGTTTGTTCATCAATTGGCCTTTTGTCTTTTTATTTAAATTATATTTGTGCTAAATCCCAGGGTTCATTCTAGGAACCTTCCAGGGGAAGCACTGGGAAAGGATTATGAATTAATGAAACTGTATAAAAAGCAGCTATCAAATATTCCATCTCCTTTCCACAACTTTAAAATAGTAACATACATATTTATCCCTTTCTCGAAAATATACTGCTCTACGGAGAATGATGCTTCTGTAATCCCACAGCTTTTATTTATTCAACATATCATTAATTTATCATTAAGGGCAGCAAGAGAAAGAACACACAGCGTCTCCTTCAATCTTGGGACGTACAGACAGTGAGAGAAATCAACTGTATTAGGGTGATATTATTCAGCAGCATTATAATGTAGTAATCTTCAACAATCACACTGACAAATGATATATATGCAGCATAAGAACAGGCAGTATATATCACTGTTTATGAGCAGACGTCATCGGTTCACTTCAGAGTTCACTCTCACTTCTTGGATGCTTTGGTGGAAGCAATCAAAGCGGTATACTTTAACTGACTTTGAAAGTGTGTTTTTATTCATAGACATCTCTTTCGTCTATTTGTATTTTCCTTACTCATTTCACTGTCACCTTGTTTCATCTGACAGTCCATCTGATGAATTATCTGTGACTTGAGTTTCTTTTTAAGTCGTGTCTTTGGCTCATTTTCATCCTTTGCTTTTATGTCCCTTCATTATTCACTGAGATGTTCTTTGTCACTTTTGTCTCCCGTATAAATAAAGTTATTTCACAATCATATTTCCACACCAATTATCATCTTCAAATGAGCCCATTGGCCGAGTGAAACGTTTGATACTAAGCGTAAATGATGGCCGTCACCAGAGCAATCCCAGGCCTCTGGGAGGAACAGTTTCAGTCTGTCACATTCGGTAACAGATCCCCATGTCCACCAACACACAATGTGGTTGTAAAGAGAACAAGCATATAAAAGGGAAAAAAAAACACAAGCAGGCTGGGAAACAGCATGTTGTGACTGTTCCTTACCATCCCTAGGCTCATTGTTCGCTGAGTGAAAGGAAACAGTTGGTACATGGAAATTAGTTGTGTGGACAATGAAGACTTAAATCTGGTTTCCTCGAGCGCACTCAGACTGCAGAAATGTGTGCATATGTGATTATGAATGAGGAAAAATGTTCATCAATAGCTGCAGACAGGCTGGAACTGACACACACACACACACACACACACACACACACACACACACACACACAATTACACATACATACAAAGAAACAAATGAACAATCACTCTAACCGTAAAGCAAAGCGCTTACCTAGTGCAGGCTGGATATCTGTTAATGAAGAATGAGCTCAGGTTAAGCAGATGTTCTGCACCAAATGAGTGGAAGAGCTCACAATGGTATAATGTAATCTAAGTGTTGCAAATGTACGCATTTTGTTCCTAAACACACACAAGTTTGTCAGAATAACGAGCAGACCCTTATATTGTTAAATCAATGTGTTTCATTTAACAGACACACAAAGCCACTACGAGCCTACAAACACACAAGACTGCAGTCTTATAGTTTAGTAGTTGGCCAAGGAAAAGAAAATAAACCTCATATCATAAACACATATTTTTCATGTGAGCGTGATGAAATGTCTTGACTAGTTTGAACTTTTACCAAGAGAGGAAACGGCCAAAAAAAAAAAATCAAATTTAAAAGAGGCAAGTAAACAAGCAGCGCCTCGACTCTGTCCGATTATGTTGTTAGCAAAAGATGTTGTAATCATGCTGAGTTCATCTTTTGCCTCCTCTAGTGTCATCATTCGATCTGACTTCCTTCAACTTGACTTGTCTAGTCTAACGTCTAGAAACAAATTTGATGTTTTAACACGATCCGGTTCAAAGCTTTAGTAAAACTTTCTGCAGCTTACCTACATCTGAAAATTCAAAACCCGAATCAGCACGGCAGTTCTTGCTTTGTAGCTCAGCGGCTCTGATGACACTCTATCGTGAATGTTGTCTCACAATGGTTTATATTTAGAAGGCTATCATGGCTGCGTTCGTTCTAAATAGTGCTTCAATCTGAAGCTTTAAAATGTTCCTCACATTCACACATTCACATATTCACACTCGCACACCTAGGGTCAGATCACGTCGGTTATTTTGGTGCGCATTGCTTAATCCGCAAATGTCTTTCATCTATGATGTGTTATCAGTGCTAACTGGCAGCGGGAAATACAGGGGAGAAAACAGCATGAGAAAACGGGGTTAGAAATTAGCAAAGCAGCGAATGTCATTTTTTGGTTGGTGTTCTGATTCCAACGAAGGAACCTAGCAAAAGTTTAGCTGCGGCGTGGTATAACTCCAGCCTGCACTGGTACCTGCAGACAAGCTAACGTTTAGCTTCTTTCAGCAAGGCGAGGACACTTAACGCAATAATTCAGCTGGAGTGATAGCAAATGAACATTCCCGCTGAAGTATTCACACACACACACACACACACACACACACACACACACACACACACACACACACACATACAGGCACACAAACACACACAGAAACACAAGTAGGCCTACTTGCTTATGCACTCCTGAACAGTTGCCGCATAATGTGAGTTGACATTTAAACCCTAAAGGTGAACTGAATATGTACACACACTCACATACAGACTCCATACATAAATGTACAACAACATGCTTCTTTTTTTACTCTTAGGGGACTCTTTACATATTACATATGCATGCTAGTGGCATAGAGGAAATCATCATAATCATACATATGCATCACTTTCGTCTGTTTGACTGATAAAACTGTGCAATGTTGCATGATTCCACCTGATCTGTTCATACATAGAGCACGTAAACCTCACATATCATGTAACCATTCAGCTGTAGGCAACTACACCCACACACAATTATTCCACACATTTAGCTGAATTCATTACCCTCAGCTATAGATTTGTCTTGAAAGGTCAGGTTTTCAGGCACACGTAGAGCTGAGATGAGAGGCACAGACAGCCATTCTGCATCTATCTCAGGCTTCTTTCTCCCACATAGAAAACACTATGTCATATATATCATATTGTTACATGTAGAAGGTTGGAAGCACATTGACACTTGTTGAGTAGCTAATGAAGTGGCAAAGGAACCCAAAGTACAGCGAATGAGGGCTAACTATCCAGTACATCTCCTTGTCTGTTCTGTTTGTGTCAGATCTGACTGCAGACTGCTGATTGTTGGGTAATTGGAGCTGCTATATTCTTCCACTTTTCGCTGTGTATGAACGCTTAAAATATTAGCCTATATTAAATTAATTGTTACACACTATGTGTCTCCAATTTAATCGAACACTTTAATGTTCCAGATAGTTTCCTAGACACAATATTTGGGAACTAATGGAAGGGAAATGATGAAGGGAAATGCCTTTTCATTTAAAGTTTTAGTTGTATTTGTTTTTTTGTTTTTTTTAGAAAAATTACATCTAACATGATTCTTTGGGGGGCATTAGGTGAGAGCAGAAACAAGGTTTATTCAAATTTTACACATCATGTCACGTTTTAAGTTGATCCGGCATCTTAATCATATGGTTGTAAATTGAAGCAGTTTAAGTTTATATAACTGTAAGCTATGATATGTGTATGTGTATATAATGCTGTTTTTCATTCCTTTTTTAAAGTTAAATTATAGCTTGATACCCCAAATGGTCTTTATTGCTTTGTTACTAAGTCACTTCACCAATTTGTTTTTAAAATGCTTTTATTTATAACTTGAACGGGTCAATCGTTCATTAATCATCAAAACCTTAGAATAAAGCTTCAAACAGCCTAAAAAAGACGGGTTACAAAATATCCCATATTGTGTCAATGTGAGGAGTAACTTTTTATATTATACTTTAATGTAACTAAGTATTCCATCAGCCAAAGCTGTTAGCTATTAGCTCCTTATAAGGTTTAAAACAGGGATGCTAACCCCGCTAACATTTACAGTGTTTGCCAAAGGACAAAATGTGAAAGTTAATTTGCATGTAGTGTTCATGTGGAGAAAGTTCACCCAAGCTAAAATAGAAGAGTCACAAACACAGATACACACCCTCATAGCATGTGATCCTCACCCATAAATTAAACACCTTCTATTTTGCTCTCGACACCTAATTTAATTAGCATCTCTGGCGCTTAAAAATAAACTTATAACATGCCCTCAGTGCTATTAAAAGGATATTATGTATGTATCCTGTGTGTGTGTGTGTGTGTGTGGTTGTGTCATGCATCTCCACTCTCAGTCCCATTACCACAGAAGATCACTGCTTCTGTGTTTGTTTCTTTGCAAGTCTTACCCTCCTCCTCTGTCTGCATCTCTGAACGAGTGGAAAGACACACATTATGTTGAGGATGAGGATGATGAGGATAACATTAGAAAGATGAGGAGGATGATGATGATGATGATGATGATGATGATGATGATGATAAATGGAAAGTTACATTTATGAAACACAAAGTGAATATAGTGTGTTTTTCTTACCCTTCTGGTCTGAAAAAGAGAGAAAGAACAAGCAATGATTGACAAATAAAAAAAAACATTATGGGAAACTTTTACTAACGTATTTTCTTTTCAGCTGTTATAATTTTTTAATTGTATGAAAAGCTGATCACTGAATGTGTATCTTATAAATAGACTGAATTTGTGGAGCACATAGTGTGGGGTTCACATACTGTAAGATGTCATGACGGCACTTACCAGCAGGAGGTGCTGCGGTCTCATCGCCCTCGGCTTCTGCAATTAACAACAATTATGTAAATTAATTTGTACATCCTCATTATTTCATATCACACAACACCAACGGAAGCAGCAGTTTGGATAGTCACGGCTTTCAGAGGTGAGGCACAGTAAACTGTTTGAAGAGCTGCATCTTTTGATCTCAATCCTCCGGAGACCAGAACTAATAATACTTTTTTTTTTTCTATCACAGGGGGCACTTGTTCACTGCTTGTTTTATCTGAGACACAATGCATTGTGTATATAAAAAGGAAGGTATTCTTTTGGTTTCACAACGAGCACAAATGCTTTTAGTTATTTCTGACGGGGCATCCACACGACACACAGATAGGGACTCTACAAATAGCAAGGAGACACCTTCATGAATTCACAAAACTGCACAAAATATACACTTTTAAATAAACACTTTCCTTTTAATAACATAAACACCGATTCTCAAGCATCGGCAAAGGGAAACTACATGCGGGCAACCTCGCTTTATGCAAGATCTCTTCAAGATTTCTGCAGGGTTTGCTCCTGGCGAGAGAGAGAGAGACTACTGGATTCCACCAGGGGAATAGTGTACGATTCAAATGAGGCATAGTTTACAGAAACAGTGCAGCTGAGATAAATATAAGTGCATTTTTCAGAGATCATGAAGAATAATTGGGCTTAAAAAAAATTCTGAGAGGGGCAGCCTCAAGACAAAAATGCTTTTGATAGGATAAGTACATCAAAGTTCCAGGATCCCAGATCTAGGTTACTGCAGAAGCTCAAGGGTGTCTAATGAGATGGCAGATTAGGCGTGAGGTTCTGTCTGCCAGACAAACTAAAGCACACAGCTGCACAGTAATAATTCAACTTTGGCAGCATTCACTTTTAACCGCATGTAGTCAATAATTTCGCTAGTCTATGCCCTCATTAGGTGTACTGTTTAAATGTTAAAATAAGGTTTCTGTCAATGCAGCAAGGCGTATTAAAGGGGCCCAGTCGAGGATGTGAATGAGGATATCGTCTTGACAGCGATCGTCTCTCGCAGACCTCCAACAACAAGCCACAACTGACTGAGGAGCTAAGTGTCCCATGAGCCTACTTAACAGTGGGTCTAAGATATCAAGGCCCGGCCTTGGCACTCTCGGCTGGCACACCATGTCTGGCATACTGGTGGGTGGCGGGGTTGGGGGAGGCAACACTTCTATTTTGGATATGGTTTGTTTTTCAGGCAGCGATCTGTAAATGCTTCTCTCAGCACTTCAATCCGTGTGGGGATCCTCCATGAAGCAGACAGTAAAAACTTTATTCGGGTTTCGTGCTGAAGCATCTTTCCTTGCCCCTCGTTTGTGAACCAGAGAGCAATCAGTTGTTACATTTCAGATTACAAAGATGTTCTTTCTGTTTTTATTGGCTTATTCCATTTTATGTCAAGTTTTCTGCAAATATTTAGTTTAGAGAGACAACTGAGGGGGGGGGGGGGGGGGGGGGGGGGGGGGGGTTACATCAATCAACTGATTTTATAATGCTATTTAGATGTTAATGTCCCAATCATCACTGCATGAATCCCCAGTGAAAGCTTCATATATTGTCAGCGGAGAGGCTGCACATCAATATAAGATCATTTTGATTAACTGCATCGAGATTTACACAAAGTTAAGGGCGTTGAGACACTCTTGAGTCTTCAACGTTAAATGCAGAGAACCGTTTTAATCAATCTTTCACAGTGCTGATTGACGCTTCAACTGTGGCTGATGCAAAATCCTGTAAAAAATCAGACTAAGTTCTTCTAAACAATGCATTCATTAGACAAATATTTCAGTCACAAGAACTGGAAAAGCACCTTGAGTAGCTGGGGAGGATTTGACTTGCTAATTTCTCAGAGGCAGTAAAAAATAGCCTAATTTAAATTCAGACTGACAACCTTTGTCTTTACATCATAACTTAAAAAAATATGCAGACAAAACATCACAGGCTGGCTCTAACAAACATTAGATGTACTGTAAGATGTTTGTACCCTGCAGCAGGCTGCTGTCTCACTGCAAAGAGGAAAGATGTGAGATTCTCAGCAATCACTGTGGATTTTCCTCTTTTACTTCCAGCAATGTGAGTGCAAGAAATTCCGTTTCCACAAAAGAGTTTTTGATTACAAAGAGGTTTTATTCATTATCGGGATTCTTCTTTCATATTAAATCAACTTTCCAGTGCTCGACATTGCATGTTTTTGTTTTTTTTGTTTTTTTTTACATGCAAACAATGTAAACAATATGAGCTACTGAATCTGGTTAACATATTCATGCAGATGATCAGAGTGAAAAAATGCTAATTTACCCACAAGATCAAAAAACACCACACATACATACGCGTTTATATATTCATTTTAAAGCTCCAGTGAGAAGTTTTCTTAACTGTTTATGAAAATTAAGAAATTGATACTGATGTTACTCAATGACCTACAAAAGCAAACAGACAATGATGGAAAAGAGTGACTGTTTCTATTTGGGTATTATTAATGCCTTAAACCGCTGTTATGGGGTAGGTGCAATGATTTTTTACATGATACTTTTTACTGTTGAAAAAGGGCATGGGGATTTGTTTAAAAACATTACTTATACATACTGTATTCAGGACAAGTTTGGCAAAAAGATAACAGTTCCCATTTTGTCAACAGGGGGGTGCCAAAATCAACACAGACTGAACATTCCTCACATGATCTTAATAGTTGTTAAGGGAAAATTTGATGTTGGCAGTTTCAAGTGGCAACAAAGCATTTTACAAAAAAACGAATTTGAATACCTAAAAATAAAAAGAATGTGATTTGTTGTAACATACAAACAATGGCGACTCTGTCTTTCTTGATTGAAACAAAATGGGAATCTTAGATTTGTGGCTTGTGTGTATGTTCTCTACTGTGAGAGTTCATGGTTATTATATATCATAGAGTCAAAAGTGAACGAGTTACATGTGAAACAAAGTTTCTGTCTTATTAATTTCGTTCAAACAATGATCTTTTCTTAACCTTTACAATGATTCTCTTCTTTAAACCGAACCAAACTGCATAATGTAGTTAAATATTTGTTTATAAGTTTAAAGCAATTATACTTACCTACAATTAAAAAGCTCCACTTTGTGATTAAGTGTTAAATGAATGAATCTTTCTTAGTGCTGCTTTAAACAATATATTCTTTCATTTTAATTATCCATAGGTTGCTATCTTTCCATCAGAACAGCGCAGGAGGTACGTTTTACAACTCTTCTTCCCTCACTTGCTTGACTGTCTCTTTGCGTGGGAAAAGCTGTGAGAAACCCACAAAGTCCCAACCAGTACAACTGTGACGGTTGAACCTTCAGCTCTTTTACTGAAGGTAATGCACGGCTGATGAACACTCTGTCCGTGTGGATCCATCTCCGCTCTCATTACCGTCCACGCTTCATCGACGCTCCTCTCTCTGTCCTAGATAATTTCGCTCTAAAGCCGTCTGCTTCTCTGTCTTCCAGGTATCTCTTAAATGGATAATGTCTCTGGCGGTCTCCATTCCTTCTTCCTTTTCACTTAATGCAAATCCCTTCTCTCAGCACTTTTTTGTCCCACCGTTTCTTTGTCCTACTTTAATCTAATTCCACTTTCTTCTGAAGGATAAAAAAAAAAAAAAAAAGAGTTAAGCAAGATGGAGAGCCATGAGGTGGAAACTAAAAACGGGAAAGAGAGAAGAAGAATGATACAGGCCAGCAGGGGTCAAGGATGGCGTGAAGCTTCGCTTTAAGAGCCTGAGGATTGGGTTCTTCCGAGGGGGAGATGAGATATACACCGTTTATATTTAACAAATATCATTTGAGAAGCTTGTTGAAAGCGGATTTTATTTACTCAGTTTTCGCTGACCTCGTCACTGTCAATACTGCCTTTAAATACACACATTACAAGATGCTCTGGGCCTCATAATTATAGACCGATTTTACTTCCAAAAGCTTATCACCGATATCATTTCAAACTTGAGAGCTTTAGTGCCTTACTATATGACTCGGGCTATAAACTGATTAAGGGTATGTCATAATATGGAAGCTGGGACATGCATGGTTTTTTGTGTGTGAAATAAGTACTTGTTGGTTTTTAAAAGCTCAGTTGGTAGTGCAGAGCGCTTATACTGTCTGGGTTGGGGATTTGTTGCTAACAGAGGATACTAAAAGATGTATGCATTCTTCAATCTTCAAGGTGCTTAGGATATAAGTATCCACTAAATGGCGTGGATGGTTCTATTTTTATTGCAATGGATTACAGGGTTATACATATTTTATGCACTGTTTTTATGCTTTGAAATGGGATGTTGCAGTTCAATTGATTTTGAACATGAGGAAACTTTTTTTTTTTAATCATAAAATAACAGCTTTAAAATAATTGTGACAGTACACTGACATGTAATAGGGAGAACGGTGCCTCTTTTCTTTCGCTCCCTGTGCACTGAATTCCCTGACAGAATGGGTTTGCGCTCCTGAGAAGTGTAGAAGAAGTACAGCACTCCGTTTTAGGAGAGAGGTCTGGCCATTCATTTTCTTCATTTGGTATTCTCAGAAAGGAAAACATGGCAAATAGACAAAGAGCCCTCAGAGGACATTGATGGAGAAGATTAAAGAAAGATTGACCAAGCAAGAGACCAGATAAGAGTAAATCACAAACTGGCTTTTACTTGTACGTGAGAAAATGAATTGCACTCCCAAACTGGAAACTGAATTAAAAAAACTTTAAATTGCCTGGAATTTCTAAAACATGTCGTCTGTAATCAATACGGCCTTATAGGGACAGCTTGAAACTGAAGTATGAACAATTCTCAAGGATAGCATGACCATAATTTCAAACCTTCAAATCGGGACATCATTTTACCACAAACCCAAATGTATCGTTCCACAGATCGGTGACCCGCACTGATCACACAAGATGGTAGGTAAAGTTGTCCTCCTTAGCTGCTTGTGTAAGTTTGATGTCACTGTCGTATGCCTCACTCAAGTAAGTCGTAACGGTGCTCATTTCAGCCAGTGCCCACTCTTTGTGTTTGCTTGTTTTGAACGTGGCTTTGTATGTCTGTACTTCCACTGTGGGCGACTGGAAATGGACTCCTGCAGTGTGTGCAAAATGCAGCATATTCATTGCCTGGCACTTTTTGAATGAAGCTGTAACTCTCCATGAGCTTTTTGGAAAACGCTGACTTTCTTTTCAGTATGACAGCTAGCCTACCTGTTGTTACGCAGCAGGTCCTGTTAAAATGAGTAGCTGGGTTAGCTAAGCAACAGCCCATAACCCTGACATCGATTGATTCATGTACAGACAAATAAGTATTGACCTTTCACTCGTGAGATATTAGTGTTGTTTTCCTATTATTTAACATTGATTGACATATATACAGACAAGTGTTGCAATCATGGTGTATTGTTTTGGTCGGTTAAAACTGGGACAGGAACTGTTCAAAAGCAGGAAATGTTAGTAATGTGCAGATATTTGTTGGGACTCTGGACAAAGAGCTTGAAAACAGAACAGTCCAGGTCAAATCGGGATGTATGGTCACCCTATCCAAGAAATCTTGGCAATAAAAAGCAGCAAAACTCTGATATTTTGACACCTTCTAAAGGTGAGGTGAGAAGGTGATTGCTAACATCACAACAACAGCATATTGTAAACTAGAAAGTAAGCAGAATATCCATGGCCAAGTGATATGTTGCTCGCTCCAGGTTTCTTTTCTTTTCCCTGTTTTAGGGTGGGATTTGGAGGTCACGTTCATATTTACTGTTTTTTAGCTTGGTTTTTGTCTCTTCCTGACTACTAATGGAATTATCTCGCTCTGTAGCTGCTGAATGCTGCGCATGTCTAACAGCTAGCTGCCAACTGTGTCTGCTGTTAAGTACTGGGCAGCTAACATATGGGCGTTTAAATGTTTTCCCTTCAAACAGCTCCCTGCTGCAGCTCAAAATATTGTAACTAAAACAAGAAGAGTGAACAAACGCAATAAAGATCAGGGTGGGGAAACCGGAACAAAGAGCTGAAAGAGATTACAAAGTTTGTAAGGCTTTACAGGAACTGCAGATTTCTATTTTTTTTTTTTTTTTTGCTGTGGCAGTTGATTATTTGAGATTATTTATACATGCCAAAGATTATTACAATGCCAATCAAACACTTTCTTATACTGACAAACAATACAAATTTACATTTCTGTGATCATCCTCTGCACAATCCCCCGCCCTCCCTCTTTCTCTCTTTCGCTCTCTCTTCCCGTGTTGCTTTGAAGGCTAACCTCTGTGGAATGTGCTTCGTTAATCTCTCTTGACATTTCCCTGTCTTCCTTTGCTGCGTTCGTCTCCTGCTTTTTTAAAGTCGGTTAAGCCAAAGGAGTCCGGCCAAGCCAAACATTTGAATCTCAAAATCTACCTCTCTCTACGCTGAATGAAGCCAAAGAAGGCACAGACATTTCTCATATGCATTTCTTTGAATGTTTTGATGGTAGATTCTGAGCAGCTGTCTCTTTGCAAGATGTCTAATGCTGCTGCCGAGAATCGCACCACTTAAGTGGTTTTGTTTCTGCCTGATCTTGATGTTGGAGGACTGCTGAATACATTAAGTCACTTAGGCACGTCTACAACCGTAAGCTATGGCAACAGCAGACGTGTTAACTAGAGACTGAGGCCCACGCAGTCTCCTCTCAGGCTGTGCACAACGCCAATTGGTGGTAACATATTTCCCTTGCTCATACTTTGTCACTGCAGCTTGGTGCCCTTCACCCCTCTACACTGGGCGAGTGTGTTAGTCACAGGTGACACTATGAGCTCATGTTACTGTGTGTTTGCAAGAGAGAAGCTGAAGACAGCTACTGCAAGTAACTTCAAAAAGTCACACCAACTGGTAACATTTTTGAGTTAACCTCAAAGTCCACAAACCAGAACTACACAATATATTCTTTTAATACCTCAATGGATATTTCCCATTAGGCACGCTAACTTCAGACGTAAGCGTTTATTTCTTGGCAGATGGTGACTGAGAAAATGCGAAGACAGAGCAGCCCAGAGGTATATCTCTTAGATTTCAACGATCTGTTTCAAACACACTCGGAGAAACATCCCTGCCTTTTTTTTTTTCAAACAACATCGAGCAAAAGATTTCTCAAGTGCCCGTAACGGCCTGTGCTTAGAGTC
Source organism: Labrus mixtus (assembly GCF_963584025.1). Lineage (NCBI taxonomy): Eukaryota > Metazoa > Chordata > Actinopteri > Labriformes > Labridae > Labrus > Labrus mixtus. Next base: position 16,286,263 of record NC_083631.1, on the reverse strand, counting down.
TATAAGAGTCTTGTTTTGTCCAAGACAATTTGTTTTTCACAAAGACCAAGAAGCAACCTGGGAATCTTGGTATTGATATACAGTTTAGCTTTTTCTTTTTCAAATTTGAGTAAACTGAAGACAAACAACACATAAAAGAAAAGCAACTTTTTCAAAGGGTCCACCAATTATATACCTATATAGAAAAAAGCAGGAGGATGCAATTTCACACCGTAAAAAAAGGGTGTGAAAATAAACGTAATTCCCCGAAAGGCTTTTTGAACATTATGAAAAAAAAACCTAGTGTCTCTGAGTTTGTTCTAAAAACAGAATATTTTACAGAATACCTGCATTACAATCTGGGGAGTTAGACAGACGCATGGTTTCCTGAGGGTGAAATCAAAGAGGCCATGATGTTGCATTATGGGAAGTGTACCTTCCAGAATTCTTTGAGCTTAACCTTACACCAAAGACCCTGTAATCTTATGAGAAAGGACCCTACTAAGCACTAGTTTTTTTTTTTAGTCTAAAGAGCAGCTTTGCTTCAGAGTGATGCTTTTAATCATTTGAACTCCAATCCCCTTCCCTTTACACACATATTTGCCAGCATTATTCAACAAGGAATCTCTAAATGTTTTAAAAGCACCTTAATCCTTCTTTAAAAGCCACTCTTTTCCTTTATAGTGATCACACGTGACCAAGCTGCTGCTGCTGCTGCTATACTTAAACCACATGATGGTGTGTCTGAGATCTGCTTCTGTATTTGCATAATACTAAAATGTACATTAAAATGGGGGAATATTAGCAGTAGAGTATAAAGGGAAGAATAACATAAAAAAAAACTATTTATACCCCTGAATGTGTGGATTAGTATCAATGATATTATTGGCAGTTGGCTGGTATCCATGCTGGGGGCAGAGTGTGACTGATGGAGTTTCACCATTTTTACGATGAGGATGAAGAGCGACGCTGTCGGCAGAATCGGAGTACACTTAAGCCTCTGTCCTCACTTTGACTCCATCTTTTGCCAAGTTAATTTGTCTTGATGGTATGACACAGGACTGCAGCGGGTATTGAATAGTATGTCCTTACTTGCAGGATGAGAGGGTAAAAGGATATATTCAGAGTAACATTTTGATGGTAGGGACATGCAGATAAGGAAAAAAAAAAGATACTGCAGCTCATGGACTGACAGACAGAGCTGGGAGATGAGATCACATTTCCCCTTAACTGTCTCCTCCTGAATTTAAAAGCCTTTTTTTTTTTCTCTCTCGAGTACATAGCTCTTAATGTTCAGGTAGCACATTATCTCAGCCCTCCAAAATATAACACCTTCAGAATGCAGTCTTGCTTACAGTACCAATCATTTTTTAAAACTAGTATGGGAGGCAGAGTTGTAAATTATCCGGTCCCACTCCTGTGGAATCATCTACCAGTCAGGGTCAAGGATGCAGAAACCCTCTCTACTTTTAAGAGCAGGCCTAAAACTTTCCTTTTTGATTAAGCTAATTGTTATAGCTGACTCAGACTTGGACTGGTCCAAGTTATGCTGCTATAGGTTTAGCTGCTGGGGGACTTGGCACAATGGGCTCCTGTCTCCTCCTCTTTCTCGTCATCTGTATGAGTTCATGTCGGACTAATGTGTGTCACTAACTTTTAATATGCCCTGGAGTTTTGGTGCTTCCTTGTCTATGCGGCTGCTTTACTACGATTGTTACAATTGTAAATGTCAGTCAAACTACTCATTTTATATTTCATATACTTGTTACTGCTAATATAGACATACTTCCACAATAATAATTGGCATTGTTATTACAATTCTTTTTATCTTTTGTTATTTTAGTTTCTGAGTGTATATCTAAATGTAATTCTGTTTGTCTCTCTCTTTCTGCATCTGGTCTTTTTCGATTTCTTGGCAAGTCACGACAGATAGCCAACAACAAGTCGGGTTCTGCTTGAGGTTTCTGCCTTTTAAAAACAAGTTGTTCCTTGCTGTTACTGCCAAGTGCTTGATCATAGATTAATGTTGGATCTCTGTAAATTACGTAACAGATTACAGTCTAAACCTAGTATGTAAATTATTATGACGTTACATTTATGGTAAAGAAACATTGTGGCCTCTCATGTTCCGGAGTTAATTATTACACACTAGTTTAAGAGCTGAGAGCTCCTAGTTCTTACTTTGCTGACCAAGAATGGAGCAGGAGAGAAGTTTGCATTTGCATGACCTACTTTTTGGTTTTTGCCTGCTGAGCTGCAGCTTCTTTGTGGGGGGAAAGGGGGGAATATATTTAATGTTTTAAATATTTTAAAGGCTTTCTTTTCTTTTGAAACTCTAAAAACAATGGTTAAACATTTCCAACCAACTTGTCTACTCTGTCCTTCGGGGGGTTTCTTGTTGCAGAAAATGGATCTTGACAGAAATGCTTCTCAGTTTATAATTATTACAAAAGTACAGAAAACAACTGGAAATTTAGTCAAAATATTTCACCCGCTATCATGTTTTTGAGGGTTTTATTGTGTGTCAGAATAACAAGCCCACAATATCTGAACTTAAATTGACATTTCTTCAGTCTGGGTTTGGAAGTAGAACAGTAAATAGATTAACAGAATGTTTATCTCCAACTATTTTGAGAATCGACAGACCATTAAAGGTCACATATTATGCAAAATACTCTTACCATTATTTTTCTAACACTTATTTGTGTCTCTAGTCTGTCTACAAACCCCTTAATTATGAGAAAAGTCCATCCTCTCTGTCTTTTGCCTCCACTTTTCAGGAAATGTGTGCTTAAACAGGCCTTTTGGAGATTTTCCCTTTGTGACATCACAAAGGGCAGTAATCCCCTCCCCCAGGTGGGTGACACTCCTACAGCTAGCTGTTTGTTCAGCCCTCTGAGTCTGTCTTCTCACTGTACAATTTGGCATGGAGCAACAAAACCCAACCCAACCAAGCCCTTCCAGAGGGGCGTGGTCAAACACAGCTCACTTGTGTTTAAAGCTATAGACACAGAAGCAGCCTATTCCGAGCAGGGCTGACATGTGTTATTTTATTATGTTATCTTCTATACTTAAGTTTCCATTTGGTGTTTTTAATTAAATGGTAAATGGACTTGAGCTACTACTCAACTGTTTTTACATTGCAGGTCATAACTGCATTCACACACTGATGGCAGGGACTGCTATGCAAAGTAACCATCATCCCAGTCATACACATTCATACGCTGCTGCCAAAGCAGCAGGAGCAACTTGGGGTTAAGTTGCCGAAGGACACATCGGACATGAGGCTGGGGATCGAACCCCTTGACCTTCCTGTAAAGAGACACGACCGACTCCACCACTGATCCACAGCCACAGCCTTAAGATGGGAAGTTTCAGTAATACATGCCGCGGATATTTTTAGCACATTTGAATACAATCCAAAATTCCTATGACACTATTCTGATCTGCATTCCCTTTCTGTTTGATCTTGATCTGAGGAGCCTGCGCTGAGCTCTGCCAAGACCTTTCTACAAAGAAAAAGGTCACTAATAATGTTTCTCCCGCTGGGACAAGTTGGTAAACCTTTAAAGGTGCTGACATTCCTGCGTTATTCGCTCCGTATGCACGCTGTCAGGGTCATGCATTAAGTGTGTTGTGACGGACGACTTAGGGAACCGACGTGCAAGTCTGCGGAGGGAATGTGAGGGATGGAACTACTGTACTGTATATAACACCGGGCTGTAGAGATGATGAAAAGAATTATGGCTTGTTTGGATTCCACCGGTGATGTTTCCCTCCCCCCTCCTCCCCTCTCCTCTCCACCACACATGAGGAAGAGGATTTATGGATGAATAAGGGAGCAGAAAGGAAAGGATTTGGTAATAGGGCTGGACGAGGAATAAAGGGGTGTTATATTTCATGGCATTGCTGTAAACTTTCCAAAAGGATTTGAATGAACTGTTATTATGCGAATAAGGAGTCTCAATGTAAGAAAACAATTGTTCAATGCAACTCTAATTTAGGGATGAGGAATCTGTGGTGTTCGTTAAACAAAGGCGGCTTTAAATACAGTATTAAGCTTGTCGTCAAACTCAGCCTTCCATTCATTTCCTTTTGTCTTCCCGTCACTAATCAAAATAGGCTGAGGCCTTCATCAAAGAGGAAGCTGTTAGCGTATAGAGATGGATCCTGGGTGCAGTGTTTGGCCCGTGTTCAGAGAGTCTCTGTTAATGACACATCGCAGTCGTTGACTCTACATCTGTTCGTAATCCATCAAGCAGCAAGCGCATACCTGTGGGAACTCGATGATAGCCTCGGTATGAGGTAATGCTACACGGGACCAGTTGCGAGCCGTGCGGTTTGAAGGGTTGAGAAACGACAGGGGGGGGGGGCAGGATGCTGTCCTCCTTCTAGCCTTTAGCTGACTGCGTGACAGCAGGTTTAATCTTCTGCTCAACAACTGCTGCTCCCGAAAAAAATAAAAAGATAGACTTGTTGTCTAGTGGGGACCAGTTTCCTGGACAGATGGATTCAAACTGCAGACTTGACATAATATCTAAATTCAACTGTACCACTAACTTGCCATGTATTTTGTTGGTTATAATAGTTCTGTGGTCAAGGCCACACTAACCAAGATCAAGACATACCCGAGACCGGAGGGCTCCGAGATCAAGACATTTAGGGTTCGAGACAAAGTCAAGATCAAGACAAAGGCAGGGCGAGACTGAGACAAGACCAAGACCATAAATATCACTGAACAAGCTTCATCTTGTGTGGAGCGGGCGTGTCACTCACTTAAACCGTAACACCGGAAAGGTTGCTGCTGTAACCGGCGGGGGGGGGGGGAAATCAAACTACAAATGAATTGAAATGAAGTTATTCGTTCTTTTAGAAAGGGGCGTTTTCCTTCTTATCAAAGTAATGACGTGGAAAAACAGCCTGTCAGTGGTGGTCATGACCGGTCTTGATTTAAAATCCGGAATCTGCCCAGTCCCAGACCGAGACAAGATCGAGTAAAAATGCTTTCGATTCCGAGACCTTAAAAAAGACCGATTTCAAGTACTACAACACCAGTTATTAAGACTTTTTCCAAACTACAAAAAGGCCTGATGGAGCATCTCCTTCAGACTACTCAGCAGACTCCAGCAGAAAATGTTTTCCCCAAAAAAAATCATGAGCTACAAAGACATTTTTCTGTGAAAACTAATCAAATAGTGTAACAATTTAATTTACTCTTAAAACTCTTTCCCTCACCTTAAAGCATTGTCATATAACAACAAATGATGAGCCAAGTGGCGCTGCTGGTTGGCAGGTGCCGCTGATTTTTAAGACTGAAGGATGGCTCCTTGTTAGCTTGAGTAATATAGCGGTTAACTTTATCTGCCAGAAAGCAATCTGTTTCAAGCGGTGATTTTCGGCAGAATAAAGTTTAGTCAGTAACACAGACCAGCGTGAAATTCGTTTTCTGAAATCAGCAAGCGTTTTCATTTAGTTCTTAGATTATAAGGAGAGTGAGACTACTACACCAAAACAGAGACCCATAGCTATTTTACACTACATAAAGTTAGCCCCGCTACAAGACACGAGGCGTCTTCAGAATGATCCCTGGTCCCACCACAGAACAGCTTTTAGGCTATCGTTGGCTAAAGGGGCCTGCTGTGTCTCTTTCTTGCCATGCTATCTCAGAACTATTTGGCAAGGTTTGAAGGTAACTGGCAGGGAAAATTTGGCATCATTTGACAAAACCTGTAGAAATAATGCCTCGTAATTTTTACAGTTGACTCTTTTGAAAACTCAGACATGATTGGTTGTTTAGATTTGGTCTGGAAGTTAATTGTTCTCGTAAGTATTGAGGCATGTACTTTGAATGAAGTTTGAAAGCACATGCAGTCTGACCACTACAAAAGGTCTGATTAACTTAGTGATTGGAAAGAGCTCAGTAGTGACAGAGAAAACAATCTATAGCTGCAATGAGAAGCAATGATTGGCATTTTTTTTTTCATGGGTCAAGTGGGGGCTAACAAAGCAGACACACCCCTCCCTTCCTAGAGGCGTCTTTCCCTTCAAGGGTCCACAAGGCAACAGCCGCTGTTTCATAACTATTCTCGTGGCTGTTTATTGGGATGCGTGCTTCCTCTAGATCCCTTCGGCTTCTGGAGTCCCAAGGCAGAAAACGACGACACTTGCCGCGCGGGGGGTGGGGGGGGGGGGGGGGGGGGTGTCACATGAGTGTTTGACCAGCTGATCGATGGGGCCAGAGGGCTTCCAAAGCTAAGAAAGTGTGAAGAAGTTCAAATGAGGGCCAACAATTCGGGATGGTTGGAAACACAAGAACAAGAGGAGCCAGTGAGAAGGTAGTAAAGTGCTGTCAGGAACCGGATATGTGTGATGTCAGGTCACTGGATTGGTGATACATTTGTAAGATGTAATGAAATGTAGGGATGGAATTACTGAAGGGTATAAGTGCTCTGGAGGGGAAAGAGCTTACTCAGAAAGACACCTTTTGTTTTTAGGAAGCCTTTTTTTTTGTTTATCCTTTGAAGAGAGAAAAGAGATCACTGACTTTTCATCAGCTCATGACAGTGAATGTGAAACCTTTTCCAAAATCCGCAAGAGAAAAAAAAAAGAAAGAGGGAGTTCTGACTTTCCACACAATAATAGCGATACAGTGAACTTCCAGCAGATTGGCACGAGGAGATGGATGCCAGCGGGGGAGACGGTGTAACAGATCGAGGGAGGCAATCAGGGTCAGATAGATAAGGTGTCTGAGGTGCAGAGATACGACGCAAGGTAGTTACACCTGACTTGGCAGAGGTTCCTCCGACAAATCATCCTGCTCATCTCTTTGCTTTTATCTGTTACCACCTCCTCCTCCTCCTCTTCTTCTTCATCCTCCTGCTTGCTTTGCCTCCTTTCCCTCATGCATGCATTCATTTCGCGGGTTTGGAGCGAGCAGCTGATTTACAGCACTTTGAGGTCATTGTTGACAGAGGCAGCGGAGCGTATTTCAGGCTGACACAAACATTACGACATATGCATCAGCCTGTACGGTTTAATGGCACATATTACAGCGTCTATCAACGTTCGCGTAAAGCTTTAGTGCAGAGGTTGTTAACTGTAATTTTGCATATGTGGTTCTGCATGTTGTATTGCAGGAATCTCAGGGAAGAAGAGGAAGGCGCCAATTAGAATTCAAAATTTGATGCAATCTGTACTTAAACAAGCAGCAATACGGTTTCATAACACAAAAAACATGGAGTACCACAACGGTCGGGTTTACTTTGCAACATTGAGTTTGCACCTTTTCAGCATTACCACAATTATTAAAAAAGAATAGGAACATGGACTTTAAATAAAGACAAATGTCAATTAATTTAAAGGTGCACTATGTAGATTTGGGAGTGAAATTTGAAAGTTGGAGAGATTAAACAATTCTATGCTATATTTTCTGAACTAAATACACAAAATGCATTCAAAGGAAAACATGGGTCCCTGGAACACTGTTTGGAGCTAAAAAAGCGACCAGGAGAGTTACAGTTTCACTGTTGAGGCCACCCACCATTACTTCTCCCATAGAATTTTATCTTTAAACAGTGTTTCAGGGACCACGCTTTCCTCTGAGGACAGTTTGTGTTTAGAGTTATGACCATATACCACAGACTCTGCACATTTCTCCAACTTTCACATTTCTCTACCAAAACTATAGTGCACCTTAAAGTTTAAAAAAAAAATGAAATTATGTTGAGATTTTCTCCTTTCACAGTTTTTCCTGTGAGAAAACAAAATATGTAATTTTCTTAATGAATGGCTTTCTTTTTCTCCCTTTTTTTCTATCCCGTTAGCTTTACCACATGCTGACAAAATGTAATTAAAAATGTAGGTCAAATTTTGGTTTTAATGAACATCAGCATTTTGGAATCTTCTTTTATCCCATTGATTTCTATGCTTTTAGAGAGAGAAACAAGAGTCACTTTGTCTTCTGAAATAGAGAGACATAATCCTCATGTAACTTGTTGTCAGTAGAAGAGAAATCAACGTAGGCAATGAAAGTGTGCTGACAAAGACATCAGCTTTAAATGACTAATGAAAGCTAAATACACATCACTCATTATGTTTAACAGCTTTGACTCTCATGCCAACTAATGAATTGCATATCAAGAATTTGTTTTGCTATCGAGATGTGACACTGTAATTTGTTAGTGTTGATTTATTACCAAAAGACAAGCAATAAACTATGAATGATCTTGTAACATTTACTCTTAATGTTTCTTGTTGCATAGATTTAGTTTCACTCTCCAAAATTTCACACGTTTTTTTTTTTTATATCAAGAATAGTTTCAAATTCTAGGTTAGAATATCTTTGTTATTTTCCTTCTCGCTCATCTGAACATCTCGCACTGCACTGTCAGCTGCAACTTTTTGTTTTTGATCAGAGAGTTTTTTTCGAGTGTGATCCTCCCGGTCGGACCAGCTTACCTGGCTTCTGGGGCTCAGGCATGTCTGTGTCTGTTTATAGTGATTCCTCTGAACGCGTCTTCCTCCCTCCTTGTCTGTGGATCTGCCTGCTCTTTCCTCCTTCATCCCTTTTTATCACCTCATCACCCCCCCCCCCCCCCCCCCCCCCCCCAAACACACACACACATTCACACACACACACACACACACGCACACACACACGCACACACACACACACACACACACACACACACAAACCAACACTGCCAGTCACTTCATCCTCCCCCCATCAAGCGGAACAAGGAAGGAGGAGAGCAACAGAATAGCTGTCACTTGAAACCTTGGCAGGAGCCGCAGAGCTTTGAGGAGGAGAAGGAAGACTCCATGAGGGGTAAAACGATTCACAGCCATAAAGAAAAGTCCAACCCTAGGGGGAAAAAAATCCTGCCAGCTTATTAACTCATTAGGCCCTGCAGAGTTCACATTAACAATCTGACTGATACTGATCGGTTTGGCAGTTTGATCGAAGGGTGGGACAGCAGCTGAAAAACAGTTTGGATGTGTTTCTCAATTAGCATGGGGATCACCTAGAGAACGCTCAGACATTATTAGGGGGTGTTGCAATTGGAGAAGGACAAGGTCAGACATTTTTTGTCCTTGCTGAAAAATTAAACCCCTTTTTGTTTTTTGTTTTTACATTTCTTACGGTTATAAAGGCAAATTTAACAGATGCGTCAAAATATTGATTATTTAAACCATGGATCAGATGCAGTGGACAACAATCGGGTATCTAACAGGGCTTTGTTTTCTGGTTACTTACTGGGCTAACATGTCTGTTTGGGATGTAGATGTACAGATTTAACATAGTCCTGTAGAAGAGTGCACGCTTTGTTCACTAACAGCTACCTTGAACACTTTTATAACATTAACTGAGCTAACGGATATAAGTTATGCATATTGTCTTTGGCCTCTCTTTTTAGTCTCCTTATTCATCCTTGGGGTAAAACGAGTTACTATAACCAACAAACAAGAAAGGAATAACGAATAATGTGTCTGTGACAGGCAACTTTTTTGGGATCTGTTGAAATTAAGGTCAAGTAAGCTCTTGGAACACTCCTGCAATTTTCAGACTTTACCATATTATGCTTGAAACAATTTGGACTCACAAAAACAAACAAAACTTTACCAAGAAATTAGAAGTTCTATATGTGCGTAAAAGTTCCCTGATCTAAATAAAATAATAATAACTGTTTTTTTAAATCCAATCCATGATGTATATCTTAAACTTAATAAGAACTTACTCCTTGTCATGGGGTTATTCTCCCTAAACATAACCATGCCTTTCCTCTCTCTGAAGATAAGCACACATTTTCTCTCTCTGTAAGCACCTCCTCCACACTGCAGAAACTTTAGTTCAGTCCTCACCTGAAGAGGACAGGAGAGAAACAACTTGAGAAATGAAAATGAGAGCAAAGCAGCGGCAGCCTTGCATTCCTGCAGGCTCTGACAATCCCATTTGTTCTCCAGCAGCCATAGCTGTCATCGGGGTGTATTTTATGGGGATGGAAGCCCTCGGCGGGGGATGTGAGGGGACAAGGTCAATGACAGCAGGAGCAGGTCGCTGACCTCGGGAGCTCCTAGATCGGTTTGAACTTCCCAACCCAATGCATAGATGACTAAGAACGCACACCTGCTTGCTCATGCTGAGAACGTCTATTTCACATGTTGGTATTTTCATTACACAGAAAAAAATAAAATACTCATCTTCATCCTCCTCTGATTCCAAATGAACATCATTGATTAATTTATTTAAATCATGCAGTCATCTGTATTCAGTTGTTACAGTTTTTTTTTTTTATATTTCCACAATGCCCTAACCTTGGCATTAATAATAAGCTGTTTAATTTTGGGAAAGAACTTAAGTCAGAGAAAGAGCCAGAGATTGAAGAACAGCTATTTCAGGCAAGTGCAACTTGAGATTCAGATGTTGAAGGAGAGCAAAATCCCCTCGGGGAAGATTATAGAGGGCTGTTTGACATAAAAGGTCCTTGAGTCTGTTGCACCTAATGTATAGTCTAACTTTACATTATTGGATATTTAAGCTGAATTATCTCAAATACATCTTTTTGATGCCCTCGCGGTTCATCCCCGGTGATTTATACTGCGATTAAACTCCCTGCAAAGGTTGAAATGAGTCTAATATTGTGGATATAGAGTGGATATAGGAGACTAACTATAGGTGTCCTACATGATCCAGTGATCCTGTGTATAGAGGATGACAGCGGAGTTATTTAACGCCTGCATTAGCTAAGCCTCACTGAAGTACAGATTAAGTCAACAGAAGCAAGTCACCTCCAGTTCCTTTCCCACGACTGATACACACAGGCTTACATACTAAAGCTGTCACTGGGCGGCTTGTGGAGTTGAAACTCAATATTTTAAAATGTTGTTTCATTAAGAATATATAGTATATAGAAGACATGGAAGAAACAAAGAAGTGCAAAAAGGTCTTTATGATAGCACTCTCTATCATAAAGATGTTCCAATAAAAGACAAAAGTAATACATCATATTTTGACAGGATAAACAAGTAATAAATATTTTGATGGTTTTAAAAGGTTTGAGTGGTTAAGATTTAAGTCTAGGGCAACTGATACACTGATTATACTACCTTCTACCTGGATGTGTAAGGAGGATGCTGGCGTATTATTTATGCTCAGCTATACAGTGATCACAAGCGTTTGCATTTGTGCAGCAGCATTCAAAGAGATCAAGTTCACAAGCATTTTACAACTTGTGACAATCCTGGGATGTCTTGAGAAGGGAGTGACAAAACTCGAGATGGGATGAAAATTAAAGGTCATATGCGAAATGCACTTTACCACATCTTATGCCCACTTCACTTTTCAGAAAATGTGTGCTTAAAAAGGCTGTTTGGAGAGTTTCCCTTCGTGACATCACATTCAGGCCTGTATGTGTGTGAAAAGCATGTCTCGCAATAACACAGTGTCAACCAGATTTTCTCTCAGGCATTAATAAAGGCATGTAAAAATTACAAATTGGTGACAAAATGCTTTTTCAGAGGGATGAGTGTCGTTGTGTTTAGGTTATCTTTCATGTAATAATTGAAGTGGTGTCATTACTGTCAAAAGAAGCACCGTTTTATTCAAACCTTCAGATATATTTTTAAACATTTTATTGACTCTTATTTTTCACACTGTTCCATTTTTAATACGGCATTTGGGTTAGGGGCAGCATCTTCCTTCCAAGTGAAAGTCCTCATGTTGCTGTTTGACATCAGAAACATTGATGCTTTCATTTTTGACTAAGAATAGTAAGGTGACACTGTTGTTTGGGGCGATGACAGAGAGTAATGGGCCGTCCCAGTAAGGGGGGAACACATACTGAAGTGGCCGGCATAGTTTCAAAGGCAGAACCCCGGGGAATCGCATGCTTCAGTCGCCATATGCTCCATGCAGACTGAACAACAGGAGCCAGACAGAGACAAACTGTAATATGAGCCCATCAAAAACAATTTGAATTTCAAAAAACATATTATGTAACTTTGATTTATGGGGCCAAATCATAGGGAAACGGGGGCTTCCCTGAAATCATCGGCTGTCTCTTTTAGCTTTTATTTCTGTAGACAGATTTTCAAGAGGCGATGAGATTTTATTAATGTTATGTGACCTTTAAGACTTGTTGAAAGACATTTTTTGAATCAGGTTTGCCAAACTGGGGCACTGGCCTCTTACTTCTTCAGTGGTGGCATTCGTTCTAATGTGGTCTAAATAGTCATGAGGAAGCCCACAGAAATTACATTGTGTGTGTGTGTGTGTGTGTGTGTGTGTGTGTGTGTGTACCAGGTTGACCCTCGGAAACACTTTTGAGGGATAGTTGGATGTACAAAATTACAGTAATTCATGACTGCTTGATATTTCTAAACTTTAAAGGATTGCACCTTGGATCCAAACCTACTTTTCAGCAATTGGATGCACAAATGTTGAAGTTGAAAATGATGGATGCCTCTCTCTTGTATCCACAGAGGTTTTTTCTTGCGTGTCAGCAGAACTCCTCAGCCAGAAATAAGCATCTAGAAACAGATCACATCAATCAAACTCAGCAGAAACCTGCTTCTTCTTCTGCTTCTTCTACTTTATTCTCCTTTTGCTCTACTTTGATACTTTAAGTTTTGGGCTCTCTGCCATCAAGGTCATAGACGTTCTTGCCCAGAGGTTGACTTTTGTATTGTTAAGCAGGGTTTAGGCAACTTCAAAACAAGTTAACTGTAGAAACTCTAGCCAGAATTCAGTGTGTGCGTGCCCAGAGACGTGGAGCAACAGTCGTAAATTCATAAATTGTGGTTTGGAGGTTCCACACATTGGTTTCAGTGATCACTGATCCTGTTGAGCTGAAGGAACGCTGCGAACAAATTGAGCTTGGAGTCGCTGTCATAAAACAAGACACGACTGGAGAACTTGTCTGTGACAGCTAGAGTTGTGTTTGCTTTGCATGTCTTTCAACTTTTAGGTGTTTTAGTACATTCCTGAGGACGTCTTGAAGAAGGCTGCAACAGTTAGTTGACTAATCAAGTGTTACTTAAATAGAATGACCAAACCCCATGAGGATTGTGTTTGAGAATTGCATGGGAGAGTACTTCCCTTAAAGCTCATCTTATAATTATTGATCCTATTTTTTTTTTTGTTGTGTAGCAGACATTGGTCGAAGTTTTTACATGCTTACAACTGTTACAGATGACGGATTTTCTTTGTTCCTTTTTCAGAGCACACTAATTATTTATCTCTGTCAAGAACTGAAGACAATTTCAACCAAAACCTTAAAAAGTGTATATGGAGGTAATTACCAACCCTGCCTTTAAGTCGGGGCATCTCTTACATGATCAATGGTCCTATATATCCTCGTAATTGGTCACAGAGCAGACCTAGTTTGTCATGATAAAATGTAGCCAAGAATTGAAAGTTTTTGTTCATCATAGATTGAGGGAGACTGCTGACTGGACGTGAGCACTCTGACAATATGATCAGTGTGGGTCCTGTAAAAATAGAAATATTGCAGGTATACTCGTGCATAATTGATGAACTGTGGACTGTAGGAGCAGCCGCAGACTATGCCGCATATGAGTGGCATATGAGTGGCACATGTCGCGGCATATGCCGGTCTGGTCTACTCATGCGCCACAGCATATGCCGCACCAGAGCTGTTAAGGGTTTGGTGCCTTGCTCAAGGGTAGTCGGCAGTACTCAGGAACTGACCTGGTGCGTCTTCAGCCACCAGACCATCATCAATCCTTTGGTCCACACAGAGATTTAAACTCGAGTCCAACCTAAGTCCCTACAGTTGTGAATGTCAGCGCATCCCAGGGGAATGATAAAGACACATTAGAAATACAAGATAGTGTTCCAGGTCCACAAATTAAAAGTGCAAACACAGTTTTCTCCTCGGTGTGATTCAGTGCAGATTTACTCCTTAAAAAGACATTAAGGTAAAAGAAAAATCCCTGCTAAGGTAGAAAGTAGAATGCTGACTAGAGCAAGAAGAGTTCAAAAACATGGCAACCCTCTTCATCACAGGACATAAATATTTATTATCCAGCTGATAACATGGCACTTAGAAAGGATTGGAGAGAGAGAGAGAGGAAGGTTGAAGACCTTTTCTGGTGTGTTAGCACCCTCTGCTGGTCCATGATGTGTCAGTGCATTCAGAATGCTCACAACGTTACTAAGTTTAAGATGGAGTTAATGTTGTTTTATATATATATATATATATATAGAGAGAGAGAGAGAGAGAGCCTATAAAAATGGGAATGGAATGATGTCATATATTTATGCAACTCATATTAAACCACTGATATGAAATTATTTACCATTAACATAAAGTAAATTTAGTTAATGCTCCGAATTGAAAGGTTACTTTGCTGTCTAAAACTCAAATATCACACAGGGCCAAATAGATAAGGGCACATTACATTTCAGGCACTTTGACAACTCTACTTGTCTCAAAGGTAAATTATTCATCTTGTACTGCCTTCTTTGCTACAGGCGGAATATGGAGCACCACTAAGCTGAAATTTAGCAGACTCAAAATAGAAATCAACCTATTTATTCTGCCAAGAAGAGGGAAATGAAATTGTACCAGAAATGTCGTCTGACAGGTTACAAGACAGCAGCCTAAATCCAGTCGTGGTTCACTGGTGGCATTCTGTCAACAGACATGAACCTACTCTGTGAGCAAAATGCTAAAAATACTAATTCAAAGACGACAGCAGTGACAACACTGTAACATTAAGTAAGAAGCAGACAATAAAATCAAGATGATGAATATTATATTATTTGTAAACATGATGCATGCAAGTAGGTCATCACATATCTGAAAAAGCTCAGCTTGCACAAATTTACTCTGCATGTGTGTGTGTGTGTGTTTATGTGTGTGTGTGTGTGTGTGTGTGTGTGTGTGTGTGTGTGTGTGTGTGTGTGTGTGTGTGTGTGGGCCATTGTTACTCCGTCCACATACAGTAGATGATTTTTTGATCCTGTGTGGAGTTCTACACTGGTAATGAAACTGACTGAAATTAAGACTGATGACACTTCATGAGCTACAACAGCAAACAAGCGATCAGCAACAAGATCGTTAACTTCTACATAGTTATTTTAAATTCTTTTAACGACTGTCGGCGGGCAGGTGTCAGATGAATTGAGTTAGGGCGCGGTCACACTGGCCATCTGTACCGTGCCGTACTCAAGCACGATTGGCCCCCCTGCTGCGCAATTCCCACACTGGCCAGCACGGTCACACTACACAGGAATATCCGCGTTTGATTACTTCTTGTACATAACGTCGTAATACAACGCATGCATGCTTTATGTTATTATGAAGCGTGCTCAGTTGACAAACAGGCGGACTTGAGAGAGAGAGAGAGAGAGAGAGAGAGAGAGAAAGGGACACGAAGTCGAGTCCGCGTCTGCACATCGGAGAACAACACAGAGAACATGACAGCTACTTTGTGGCTTATATTGTGTAATTTTAGTCAGATACAGACATGAAACTCTGGATTTCACCATAATGAAGGCTGTCAGCGTTGTGTGCCCGCGTGCTTGTGCTCGTGCATGAAGTGTACCGTGCCGAAGCACACCTCTCCGAAGTCTGCCAAAGCCAAGGAAGTGTACCGTGCCTGAGCAGGAGCGGTCACACTGGCCAAACGAACTGTGACCGCGCCCTTACTGCACGCTGCTGAAACAGACTTTGTTGTTATTTTCCTCCGCAAAGTTTCACAGTGAGTGACTTTAATAACCGTCAAAAGACAGCATGAGGAGATTTAACGGTCAGAACGCTTATTACAAATATACAGGATGAGCCAAGAGCTGAAACTTTATCCACATGGTGTGCCAGCATCAATGCAAACCAAAAGTGCATCACAGGAGCAGCTTTAGATGCAAAAATACAATGTCTTAAAAAAAAGGGCTGTCAGCATCAACTAGTTAATCGTGATTAATCAGAAGTTAAATCACTGAATTAACTTAGTTTTTGATCCTAACAAGTTCTTTTTTTCTGAGGTTAAGTAAATGTCCTTTAATCCCTTGATCTACCAGAAGGTCCTTATTATTTCTAAAATAAAAGCAGGGTTGAATTCAAACAGCAAGTTAAGTACTCGCATCTTAAAACAGTACAAAAATTCAAAATAAAAGCCTAACAATTTTGAAATTTCAAACGTGATTTAAAATGCAATTATCGGGATTAACTATTGAACTTTTGTGATTTATTGTGATTGATCATTTGAATCGTTTGATTCCATGACAACCATGGGTACATTTGAAAGTAAAGGTAAGATAAGGTAAGATCTGCCCTATGAGCTAGAGTCTAGACTAACCCTACAAAAACCTCCCAAATGAGCTTTTCAAGACAATTAAAAAAAAAAAAAAACACTCTCATGCTGTTATAGTTGAGTCTTGACAGTGAATGATATAAATATTCCAGTGAGATCACTCTTTGCAGATATATGGAAAACTTTGGAAATGAGGGAGAAATATTAAGGACATAGTAAGGAGAATGGTAGATTGAATTAATAATGTTAAAAAGTGGGGCGCACAGCAGGGATTTGAAAACTCAGTGGAAAAGACAAAAGTTTAATTTGACTTGAAAGAAACTAAGGTAAAGTAGTTTAAATGTACTTTGATACAAGATTGAATTGGAGAGTACATGTGGGCTAAATACAGCCACAATATAGGAATATAATTAATGCCATGAGGTGTATGTCAGAATTAAACTGGGGAGCTAATTCTATATCTTTAATTATGTTGTTTATAGATACTGAATCAGGAACGGCTTTATGAAAAATGGGACACAAGATCAATAACACAAACGTAAATAGCACATTCCTATTTTTCCAAGCACATTTAGGGATTTGAGAAAATGTATAAGCAGACACAATCGCAAAAGGAAGACCTCATGCCCAAATGAGACTGGACAGTTTACTCGACTGTAGGTAGGCTGCAAAAATAGGGGGAGCCAGAGGGTGGCAGTAATGCAAACAAAACGGATATCGACTACCGTTTAACTCCAGCGAAGAAGAAGAAGCCTCCGCTGTGCTGAGCATTTCGAAATGGCTCGTCTATTACACTCAGAAATCGCTGTTATTTTCACTGTTTTGTTTGCCGTAAACACGGATTTTGTTTGTTGTAATACCGGTCGAAGAGTAAGTATTGAAGTGTGTCCATATAACCCAACGACTGCCTCCGGTTAAGCGGAAGCTGCTCCTGTCATTAGCATTAGCTTTGTCCGTCAGAAGGCTAACTGTGGCGTTCACATTTTGTGGCTTTCACAGGTTGGCGATGCCATGGACACTGAATTAAGTGGTTTCTCTGTGCCCCTTGAGCACTCATTTGATGTCGGTGAGAAAGCCTTCTTTTAACTTGTTTTTATTTATCAAATATGGTATGATATTATTAATGCTGGTTAGGTAGCTAGCTACCCCGTATGACAGCGTCTCATCTACTAAATTGTCTATTTAACTTAGTTTTCTTGATGTATTAAAACATTATTTATGCTGTTCAGCAGGCGTGAACATCCTCTAAACTGTCAATTGGTTAGTTCTTGAGATTCCTATGTAAAATATAAAACAGGTGTGACAGGTGCTTGCCATTCAGTTGTTTATTTACACTACCTGTTTAGCTTTATATGCCCTACCTGTTAGGTTTATATGCCCTACCTGTTTAGCTTTATATACCCTACCTGTTAGGTTTATATGCCCTACCTGTTAGGTTTATATACCCTACCTGTTAGCTTTATATACCCTACCTGTTAGGTTTATATGCCCTACCTGTTAGGTTTATATACCCTACCTGTTAGGTTTATATGCCCTACCTGTTAGGTTTATATACCCTACCTGTTAGGTTTATATGCCCTACCTGTTAGGTTTATATACCCTACCTGTTAGGTTTATATGCCCTACCTGTTTAGCTTTATTTACCCTACCTGTTTAGCTTTATTTACCCTACCTGTTTAGCTTTATTTATCCTACCTGTTTAGCTTTATATACCCTACCTGTTAGGTTTATATACCCTACCTGTTAGGTTTATATACCCTACCTGTTTAGCTTTATTTACCCTACCTGTTTAGCTTTATATGCCCTACCTGTTTAGGTTTATATACCCTACCTGTTTAGCTTTATATGCCCTACCTGTTTAGCTTTATATGCCCTACCTGTTTAGCTTTATATACCCTACCTGTTTAGCTTTATATGCCCTACCTGTTTAGCTTTATATACCCTACCTGTTTAGCTTTATATTTCCTTTGTCCTCCTCGTTTCAGATGATGTAGCAAAGTTTCGTGTGCGTGGAGCTCTGGTGTTGAAAGCTGGCAGGGAGCACAGCCTCTCACTCAGTCAGAACCAGCTTTCTGAAGAAGACAGGGCCAAACTGAAGGTAAAACAAGAGGAAGTTGAAGTAATGTTTATTAACAGGATCTTTAGCTTCTTATTTTTCATTTTTTAACTACAAGCTTAATTACCTTTGGGACACATTATGCTCATACTCAGCCACGAACAAAACTGTCTTGTGACAGCAGCAAACTGGGCATTGATGGTTATTAATTACTAGAGTTTGAAAAAACGACTTTGAGCTATCACAAGAGTGTTGTTTATTTTCATGAGTGTTACATTGGTTTTAAGTTGTAAGTTGACACAGTCACACTGTAATGGTTGTTGTGGACCCCAGGAGGAAAGGGGATCCTAAGAAACTAAACTAAACAGAGATCATTTAAAATGGTTATAATTTCAGCAAGACATGATCCTGCATCTCTGACGTGTTTGTTTTGAATGACTCCACAGGAAGTGGCTGCAGTGGACGGTCTGTACAGAATCAGAGTTCCTCGTGTTTTCCTGCAGGCAGACCGACAGACAGAGCGCCAGATGGAGGGATACCTCACAGCATTTGTCAGAGCTGTATGTATTTAACTTATCTTATGTATATAATATATTACCAGGAGAGTATACTACAAAAAGATGTTTACAGTTTCTCTTTAATACAACTTTATTAGAGGAGTGAGAGTATCAGCACATTGAGACATTCTTTGATTTTGATACGTCCTGGGGCTTGTTAATCAAATGACATCTATTTTCAAGGTCTTTATGTATTTAGGGCCATGTACTTTGTTTTGAAAAAAATAGATATTTTTTGGTTGTTTTTGGGATGTGCACAACTAGCTGGCTAAACTTACAGCCTGCACCTTTGCTGGTCGGTCCCAGAATCACAAATCGGTTTAACTTATTATTAACATTTGGATTCATTCAGGACCACAATGCCACTCAATAAATATGTCTGAACTCTTATGCAGCTGGCTGCTACTAGGGTCAGCTGTGGCTCAGTTGGTAGAGTCGGTTTCTCTCGCCTGGAAGGTTGAGGGGTCGATCCCCAGCTCATGCGGCACATATCAGATGTGTCCTTGGGCGAGACACATAGTCCCCAATTACTCTCGCTGTTTTGTGGGCGGTGTGTGAATGATTAGTTAATACTTTTTCTGTGCACTGCTTCGCTACAGTAAAGTTTAATACTAAAAGAAGGAATTTATAGATCCCATGTATAGTGATTTTTATTGAAGTATAATGAAAATATTATTGCCGTAGCAGATATGGGATCATGCTTCATAAAAGAATAATGCATATACTTTTTCAGTATTTATCATAATCTACTTCTTACTATACTTAAATTTATATTCTGGAATGAGAGCAACTGTAATGCAACTTAATCCTTCAGGGTAACATTAAAACCTTTCCTAATGCTTGTTCTGATTATAACTTCTATTCTGCTCTGATCCTCAGTGTGCCATGGTTGAGTCCCATCTGAGCGACGTCATCAGCATCCACACTGACGTGTCTGGGTACCTAATTGGCATCTCCATAGTAACAATACCTGGAGCCTGCAGGGGCACAGAGGTCGAGGATGAAGTTGATCTTGAGATTTTCAACACCACACTCAGCATAATGGCTCCTGTTAATGCACCAGGGTCAGTTCTTGATTTGTTAAATAAGCTTGAGTACACTTCTACCATCCACATCTTGGCTGTCTGCAGAAGTGAAATCCTCTTGGGTGGCTTCTTTGTTTAGATTTCTTTGATTCAGTTTCTTTGCAAAGAAGCCTCACATAATTTCCCCCCACAGGAAGAAACAAGTCTTACTTTCAAATACACCGTCTGTTTTTGTTTTTCTTTGAATACTAATTACCTGCTTTCTTTCAGGCCCGAGACAGCTCTGTTCCTTGAGCGAATGGATCTGGAAATTGCGAAGAAAGAAAAGAATCCACAGGAGCAGAAATCGTTCTTTGCTAAATATGTAAGTAGTCCCGCTGAAAACGGCTGATAAGGCTGGCAGGCCGTTCCAAGATATTCACTTTGCCTTTGGTAATTCTTCTCTGATCTCCGTAATGTGCAATAGCTCATAAAGTTAATGAAAACATGAAATGCTGATTTAGTTCATTCAGTTTTTTCAAGCTCAATCAGAAGCACTCCAACTTTGTATACACAACTTGCCTGCAGCGTTTGTTTAAATAAATGATAAAGGACATGTCAGTAGTTTAAGTCTTTGAAAAAGTTCAAATTATTGCAAATGTTTGGTTTGTTGTTACTGTCTGATTCAGTGATCCTCAGTATAAGAATCATTTCATGCATTTGCTTCAGTTTATTTGGATCAGCCCAAGGGGAAAAGATGCATTGTTTACTTTATTTCTAGACCAGTTTTTTGTTTTATTCACAAAGAAGCCCTAAGGAGTCTCCGTCAGTCCTACAGTCTGACTGGTTACGCACTGATTTGTATAAACCGTAAAAACCCAGTTTTTGTCTACTCAGGGGAGAATGCTTCATTTATATGTTGACATGTTTATGAACAGTGATATGCCCGCCCCCTGGGATGTGTTGGATGCCAGCTCTAGCTGTTCAATCTCCTGCAGACAAAATAATATAATCAAAACTCCCTTTGCCAAAATCAATGTATTGACAGGAAAAGACAAGACAGTGTAGGAGAAAGTGTAGGGCTCAGTTTTTCTCGGCTACAAGTAGGGGGAGCTCCAGGGAAAAAAGTTTGGGACTCAGAACCAAACAGGTTTATTGTTTATTATCATGGTGTCATAGTTTGGGACCCACATCTATTCATCCATTCTTCTGTTTGATTCTGCTGACTTGATCCTAAAAGTTGACTAGTCATCCAAGATTATTCTGCCAGCAAATTGTTGTTATTTTTAAAGCAGTTTTGAGACTCTGATTGTCTTCTTAATGTTGAGCTGCCAGTCGGAGTGCAAAGCTCTCCTCACTCAAGCTCCATGTTTTTTAAACACAGAGAAACTGTCCTCGTCTCTTTTTGACTCGGCTCCTCTGAGCTTCCGTATGACCTCTCCTCCAGCTTGTTGCGCTCTGTGCTGTTTGTGTGTGTGTGTCTTGCTTTGTTCAGTGACCTTGTGACATTTTGTTGACTCGGTGCTGTGCTGTGTTCCAGTGGTATTTGATTCTGGGTGGTGCAATCTTCCTCATGGTCACCAATTCAGCACAGCCCCCAGCAGGGGGAGGAAGAGAGCAGAGCTGATTCCCACAGAAGTACTGTTTTCTTACTCGTGGCTCGTTCTGTCCCCCTTCCTCCTCTCTCATATTATGTTTCCCTCCTCTGTAATATGACTAACCGAAACTCACCTCCTTGTTTCCAACTCATTGAC
Source organism: Labrus mixtus (assembly GCF_963584025.1). Classification (NCBI taxonomy): domain Eukaryota; kingdom Metazoa; phylum Chordata; class Actinopteri; order Labriformes; family Labridae; genus Labrus; species Labrus mixtus. The sequence continues at coordinate 16,264,638 of NC_083631.1, read as the reverse complement.
CCCTTTTCTACTCTTTCACAGTTTACTTCAGGTTCAACACCAAATACATTTGAGATGGATAATTGCAAGTTTTCTTTATTCTCAAGTCTTTGTACAAGAAAGCCTCCATTGGAAACATTCAAGACATCTTAAATCTTAACTGTCTGGTTGAATATGCTGAACATGTGTTTGGCGTTTGATCCTGAGATTTCTCTTTTATCTCACCACTTTCGCACTTAATCTTTTCTCCTCCTCTGTTTAGAATATAACTCAAACCTAATCTGAGATGATCTGATCGGGAAAAGTACTCTGTAATCACAGCTAAATTAGTCATCTTGAACGAACATACAGTTTTATTAATATCCTTTTTTGCCCTTGTCTTCTTCTCCAGTGGATGTACATCGTGCCGCTTGTTCTCTTCCTGATGATGTCAGGCGCTCAGGACCAATCAGGCGGAGGAGCCGGGGGTGGGGCAGCTAATGGAGGTGGCAGATGATGGACTGGACAACAGTTTCAGTTTCTTTATTGTACTAAACATTTTCTGAACAATAACTGGCTTTAGGCAGATTAACATTGCTAACAGAATTCTATTTAATGAGGATCAATACTTAAACACAAGTTAAACCCGTAGGTGACTGCATTTTTAATACTGATGTGAAAATAAAGTATTTATTACTTGACACTGATGATGTGACTCTTTGTGCTGAGATAGAGATTCAGATTGAGTTGAAACTCCGTTACATCCATCCATTAGGTACTCACAGTTATCAGGTAACCAATAACATTATCAGGTTCACTTATTTGAAAATCTAATAAAAATTGAAGACTGTCTACTTTTACTGGAGACTGGGGATTTTGTTAAAATCCAATTTATCAAAAATAGATAGAAGTATTAAGAATTCAGTTTGAGATTTGTATTTGCAATAAGAACACCTGGATGATGATGATGATGATGATGCTGTGTTTGAAGTTATGGTGGTATGGGTTACATTCAGTATCAGCACTAGTTGAATCAGAGTGAAGGAATAAAACAGTTTTCTCAATAACCATTATTAGAATATTTCAGATTTGCTACACAGTATCAAAAATATATCACATTGTAGTGCATCAATGTTATATTATACCTGTACTATTACAATCAGAACAGTATAAACTGCAAAAAAAAATGTTGATGTCTTCTTTTGTTATGATTATTTCAGTGTTAATACTGTTAAAGTAGAATATACTGCAATTGGCTTTTAATTATAAATGGTTAGACCAGAGCCTCTTCCGTGTCAGTTTACCACGTTTGAAGTAGAAAGCCTCTTCTGAGCAGTTTAATCCTTCATAATACTGGCAGGGTTTACCCCGATGGGATAAGAACAGCTGCTGCTGTTCCCAAACAAGTGGCAGAGATGCTTTTCCTAATGCTTCACATCAATGTTTACATGGGCGTATTCTAGTTTCCTGTGATTATACAGTGAGTGCAGTTGTCTCTCCTGTCATACTTTTTCTCAACATGACGGTTTTGACATTTCTTGCACAGAATTATAACATTTGGAGAAAGGCATAGTCAAACTTGAAAGACTTGGAAGGAATTTTTCAACAGGTTTTTTTTTACAGGATCAGACAATTTATATTCTTCATTGTTCAACTGTTTAAAATTACTCATGTAAAGACAGGGATTAAACTGACTGCATCACAGTGCTGAAGTTGGCGAGTAGTACAGCTGGATCGCAAACAGACTTCCTGAAACCTATCTTTGTTATGTTTTTCAATCATGATATCATAGACTTTAAACAATATGGCTTTAGAAACAGAATGTCCCAGAACATTGTGTCAACAGAGCCTATCTTCTTCCCCTTGTCAGTCAGTCTGGCTGTTTTTAGTTTCCAACTGTGATAAATATTCACTTATTTAAGGAGACTCAGGGTTGAGCTTCAACACTTCAATGGCCTCTGGCCCTGACCAATCGGCAGGCAGGTCTTTCTCAGAATGACCTCACGGGTCACTTAAGCACCGTCCTTCTCTGTGGCTGCTTTTCATTTACCTCTGGATGAACAACATGAGAAATAAGGTGATAAATACAGTGAAGGGAAACAGGAGACACTAAATGCATAAAGCTGGAGGAAAAGAGTCATTTGTTTGTAAAGAGATCTGCTTCTGTCAGGCGAGGTCAAAGGTTAAATGGAAGTCAAGTTGGTGATTGGATCTGTGTTTTAAGCAACATCATCAGAGGAGCACAATAAGACAATTTTTTTTTAATTTTCCTACCCAACAAAGAAGCCTCTTATTCTGCCACATTAAATCAATCTCAGATGTTTGTTTATGTTTGTTGACCATAAACACCAATGCACCATGGGAGGCCTTTCAACATGGGGTGTGATGTATTTCCATCTACCAGGAAGCTGGTGGAAACTGACACTGAGACTCATGACTTTGTGATCTTCGAGAGTGGAATTTTCTGTGTTTGCACATACATTTAAACCACACACAAACATATGCTGCTTTCAACGAGTAAGGAACATGAAATAGGGCTTAAATTAACACACACCAAACAGGAACAAAATAACATTTTTTTTTTTCCAGTAAAGGATGTTAAAATTATAAGTCACTCGGAGAAGCCTGTAGTCCAGAAATGATGTGCAAATCCTCAAGCGTAACCCTCATGTTATGATTTAGTGGGATCTGCTATTATTGCCTGTGTGTGAGTCAGATCCATGAACTGTGGACATACAGGTCTAAAGAGCGAAGCCAATGTGGAAAAAAGGACATGTTTTAAACTTGCATTCTTCCTAATGCCTGGTAGAAAGCAACCTGAAAATGCCTTTTGAAGTCTTTGGATTCACATGGAGCTTTCACAGCATGGACCACACTTTGAAATTGCACAAAGTGAATTGGAAAGCACATAAAGCTAGCCTGTTAGTGTGGTGTTTAGGGCTGACACATCACAGCAGGCTGGTTCTTTGTTTTAATCCCCATAGGGGTCTTCCCTTGTAGAGATTGAATGTTCTGGCTTCTGCCCACTGGATGCTCTACTATACTTTTAATTTGCAATTATGTATGGGAAAGTTAAAAAAGAAAAACTAAACAGACAAGCAACCTACACAGTTCCTGTGGTTGAGTGTTGTGGATTTCTTTCACTAAGGTCTGAATCATGCCATTGAACTTCCAACATTGTAAAAAACAAAACAGGCGAGCAATGCAAGGCAGGCCAGTCAGTTGTGGGGGATAGTACTATCCCCTTACTGCAATTTTTACAACTATGTAATGGTAGGCTATACACATACTGTATGTGCTCAAGTTGGAGTATTTGTAAACATCTGGATGAAATTGTGTAAAGCGCAAGCATCGTTTTCTAAGTTGTGTGTGCCTCCATAATGTTGCATAATAAGCACCTTTGGATGTGCCTAAAATCATGATTTATCACAGCCTCTACTGTGATTAATCACAATTTGTTTTTTCAATCGATTGATGCACGAAAAACATTATGCATCTGGGTAGCCCCCCCATGACAGCCGAGCACGCCATTAGTAAAGAAACCAGTTACTTTTTATAGCTCTCTTCCTGTTGTGTCATTTATGAATGCAGAGCATTTCCCACTACACTCAAACTGTTCAGGCTGTAAATCATTTTCCTGTAAACCTGTGTCTGTTAAGATGTTTAAGTGCCCAAATGGTTATAATGAAACGAAGAGAAGATAATAGGACCATAATGTAATACAGAAGATCACTGCAGAAGAACACATAACAGAGAGTGTGGATGGGGAGAGGAGGGGAGATACAGTAACATATATGAAACAGGGATGCCAGCATAGGAGCCGTAACTCATAAATGTCATGGCTATGTGTTGCTTGGAGACCACGAATGTCAGCAAGACACCATGTGTTGGGAAGGAACCCCCTTAGTACATGTCATGATTTAGGAGCAGTTACAAGGTTAATGTTGCACTAAAGCTGTGGGGAGGGGCTGTTGATTTTGGCGTGTCGTTTTCACCCTGTAAATCTAGACACTTTAACTATGCATTGTTTAGTAACGATGATCAGGCCGGATCAATTACTCAATTACTCTGTACCAAATGTACCAGTTTTTAGGGAATACAGTATTTAAAAATACTCTAATCGTACCTGTTGTCAAAAGACCTTGTGACTAAAAATATGAACATGTTCACATGTATATTCAACAATATGATCTATGTTGTTTGAGATAGTTATTTCATGTTTCTACGTTCAGATTTTTTGGGGGTTAAATTAAACGAGTGTTATTTCGCTAAATTTGATTTAAAGAATTTAGATTTTGACAGATAATGACAATTATCTTTTATCTTTAATTAGATTACATAACCTCTTAGCTTGGTGTGATACGGTCTCTGAGAATATACAGTTGGAAATATCTATCAAATGTATTTTGTTTAAAGCAATAGAAATACTATTAACATTTTAAGCAGCTGTGTTGGTGAATCGCTATTATTCAAGGGCAGTTTGTCCCCGAAACACATTCTTTTAGCTTCAGCTACATTAAGCTAACATTACTTTTGAACTTTTACTAATGTAGGACTTGAACTTTAACTTGTAAAATAATAATTTTATATAGTTACTTCTGTACAGTCAAAATAGAAAATGCTCCTTTTTTCCACCAAAGACTTTTTTTTTAAATACCATCTACCATTAAACATCAGTTTAATAGACACATAAACACTCTTCATACTGAGAGCAGAACACACTTGCACAGAAACACTGGGGCAGAGAGTGAGAAGGAGGAAGCACCTGCCTTGTCAATCAGGCGAGAGCGACGAAAATGACGAGGGGAAGTCTCGACAGTCCCTGAAAAGCAACCCAGCAAGCCTTCACAGATTACAGCCTCACACTTATTGTATCCCCCGGCTATACATGTCACCATAGCACCATCATGTTAGCGTGTAATGAAGTAACACGATAGGATGTTTAATGGCCAAGCCTGCTAGTAATGTACACTGGTATATTACAGAGTGATCGTTGAGTGTATAGTGTTGTCCAGAGAACCCCTAAACGCACCCAAAGGTCATGGTACAATACTATTTAAGCCTTCTCACTGACAGCAGTAAGCAGCAGGTGTTGAAATTTGTTTTCATGCCTCTCAAAGAGCGTATCTGGTATTAAAGGAGTCAGCGCTAAGCGGGCACTTAGGCTTCATTAAAATTCTGTTTTTAATAGCAAGGGGACGCTTTCTCGTGACAGGGAGCTATTTCCTATTAAGTTTTATCGATTAAGACATGCCTTTGAAAGAAGCCCTCTAGACCCAAAGGTTCACGAGAGACACCAACTACCCGATTAAACATGATGGCTCACTGTTGGGAGAATACCTCTTAAATTCAGCAGTAAAACATCATCTTCTTGAGCATGTATTACTGTCTTTGAGTGCTGAGGAGAATACGAAATAAGAACTTTTATACCTTTCTACTTGTGATGCCATCATCTTGCAGAAAGAGCTGATCCATTCAGTTTTAAAATGCAGTAGAGTATTTTAGCTAAGTGCTATATTCAAGTACAAAAATCATATATTTGTTTTTGTGTATTTTAAAAGTATAAGACACACATCTGATACACTGTGGTTGTTCACAGAATCTGTTATCAATTCACGACTTACCAAGTGAATAGCAATTGAAGAGACATGGAGAAAGATAACATCATTCTGTAAGCTAACGTTAGACAACACTTCATGTTTGAAGAATCAGTACCTAGCTACAATTCTACAATTCTACAATTCACTTAGCAGACGCTTTTATCGAAAGCGACGTACATCAGAGAGTAAGTACAACACAAGCAAGGATCTAGAAAAAAGGGAACAATGTGAGTAAGAGCAAACGATCAGCTTTGAGTCTGATTGGACACACAGGTGCTGACAGGCATTGCACAGAGGCAAAGCACAACATTGACTGCAGTTCTTGAGAGCTCTAATCAGTATAGAAACCATCTTAAGTCGTCGTTATCAAACAAAAACCATTGTCATTACCATCATCATCATCAATAATATCGAGACCATCATCATTAAGTTAGTAGCTAACATAAATTTAACCATATGACAAAACAAAACAAAACAATGTGTAGCTAACGGTCAAGTTAGCTACAGGAATAAACTGAATGCTTCTGGAAATGAGGCTGCTGCCTAATTGTTAGCTTTTAGCCAATTCTTCGCAAACATTTATGTTTATTGTACTTACACAATTCAAATTTCTAGCTAAAGGTGATGTTAGCTAAAAAAAAAAAAAAAACTCTTGAGGGCTTAAGAAATAAGCAACCTGGTGTTCATGTAGATTGTATCCATTTCACATGAAAGATTTTATGAATATTGCCTAGCAAAGCTTGTGATAAATTATCAAAAAGAGTTGCTTTGTACTGTGTGACATGTTTTTTTTTTGGTTTTTTTGCCAATATCCCTTTGTTATAGCCTTATTTGTTTTTAGCTTGTTCGCACCCAAGGGTTCAAGGCTTTTCTTGTGTTCCAAACGTAACCAATAAGGTAAATAAGTCTGCTCTTCCAGTTTTCATAGACATTTCTTGATTCAGTCTACTTATTTGCTATTCATGTATACTCCTTTCTACCCTCTAGTTAGGACTTCCCTTAATCTGGCCGACTTTACACAAACCCACCCTCCTCTGATTAGACCCAGCCCCACAAACAACCCCCATAACTTCCCCTTTTGTAGCAAGTATTTTTTTTAAATTGCACCACAACAAGCTTTCCAGCATTGATTTGTTGATGACTTACTGGACTGTGAGGTTTTACCTGGTTGTTGATTGAAGTTGTGCTTCTGCGTCATTAAGGTTTAACAATTCATACCATTGTATATGCACAATGTTCCCTTAAGAAAATGAATGAAATTCAAACAAAGAAACCTAATGACAATGTTGTATGTTTGGCATACAAAACAAATGGTAAAGTTCTTTAAAAGGAAAAAAGCCATTGCAGTAACTGAATAACATTTTAATTTTGGATAATTAAAGCCAACATTCTGACATTTAAATTGCTCACTACAAATAAACGTGATTAATTAAAAGTGGTCACTTGAGGAGACTGAAATGTCATTAATATCTGTGAGCGCGGACTACTTACAAGCTGTTATTTTCAAGCTCTGACCACGTCAGCAGTTCAGTACACGTTATTCCAAGTTCTTTGCAAGAGTGCCCCTACAGCAGCTGCTGATTGATGGGATCTGGAGTCCGACGACAGGTCTCCCAGTGAGTAGCTGGCTTCCATCTTACATACTGACTGTCCTGGCTCCTCTTTGCAGAAACAAACACCTATAGCATGTTTCAGGGTCAGTTTAAATTAAATTCAGTCACCCTTGGGTCAGTTTTGGTCATGTTTCTAAGGTAACAAAACAAAGCCAACCATTTGAATTTCGTCAACAGAGTCCTTAGAAATATGTCAGAAAAGCAGTGTCGATCTTTAAACCCACTTTGCTGCTAAATCCTTCTTCCATTTATTTAAAAGAAACCTCAGATTTGTTCGTATCATTTCTCATCTTGGGTGTTTAAATCCCTCACATGCTCGTCCCATGTGTATGCAAATGAGCATGCATACTGAGGGTATACTGGGTATTTGCTTGTCTCCATCTGATCCCTAGAAAGGTTCAGGGGTTTCATGTGTCATGACAGTGACCATCCTTTACAACCAACCAAAACTTCCCTCCTCCCTCCCCGTGCTTTAGGAAGTCAATAAGAGTGACCCTCCAGGGACGCACAAGCATTATCAAAAGAAGCCCCCCCGTTTGATGCCAAACAGCACCTGGAGCACAAAGGGAACCATGCCTGTGCCCAAGAAAGCTGGTAAGAAACCCTCCTCCTATTAATTTCTGTGAGGGACTTGATTTAATGAGACAAGATGAGAGCATCACCTGTTTGTCATTTGGCATCAAATACGTATCAATATAAGAAATATAGAATTAAAAAATTAACTATACTTCAGTCTACCTCAAAAGTTAAACTGAAGTGTGTTTGTAAACTACAAAGTGAAGAATTTTAGCTATTCATTTTTTCCACTTTATGAACAGGTTACATTTTTTGATTGCGTCTCATTGTTTTTTTTTTTTTTTTTTACCAATATAAAGTGCTCAATCTGGTGTTTATTTGATGTAATAAAGTTACATCATGCTAATGTATCATCCGTCATAACTAATTTAGTTTGTTTTCTTCGATCCCATTACTCACGTCAACAAAAACCATGAAACTCCTCTCCATCAAGTCGATATGGTATCTTCTGCATTTACAGGAACGCGTTCAAAGTCTACATTTTCTCCCTATGCATCTGTCTCATTGCCTCATGCTCTTCCACTCTCAAGTATGAAGACAGTTTGCCCCTGCTTTTTTTTGTATATCTCTGATCCTTGCGCTCTGTCTCCCATTACAAAATCGCTTTGATAATGAAGACAAACTCATCTTTACAAATGTTACACCTGCCTCCCCTGGCAGCCACACTGAATAAGTGTGAAATGCTGCACAGTAACTCAAGTCAACAAAATATGAAAGACTGCCTGGCTTTGATTTATGACTATTTGATTCGGGCTGTTATGTAACATACAGCACAGGTCTCTGAACTTTGACTTCTCCCTGGTCCTTTCAAGTTTTCTTTGTCTGTCTGACACAAATATCGTCTTATAAACTTGTATGATTAGCTAATGCCGGTTGCATTAAACTCACTAAATATTATTTAAAAAATAATTTCACATTGTAGTTCTGTGCAGGGTGACTCAAATTGTACTGACCAGTCCCTTTTATTTTTCTCTTTCTTTATTCCAATTTCTTTACCCATCCACGTCTCAAAGTGTTGCATTTCCTTTAAAACCAACCATGTGTGGTCAGCGCTCATGCACAGGGCTTTAAGCCAGGACGTCTTGACAGGAACCAGAGGGATGAGTCTGGGCCCCCGCCACATTCACTCATCTTAAGATCTTCTGATCTTGCTGTCTCAGTAGGATGTTTTGAACCTGATCTGCACAGATTATGTAGCTCTGTCCCACTGAGAGGGGAATCTGGGGAGGGTCACTGTCCATCGTGACATTGAAGACAGCATCCAACGTTGACCTTTATGGTTGAGCTCTTCCAAACATGTGCTCACAAGGACAAAACTCATCTGTTGTACCTTGTAAATGACTCGAAATGAAGACCAAACTCTACTTTGTCTTTAACAACAAGGTCTTCTCAAAATCTTCTCATTTTTATTAAAATTCCAGCTGTGTTTCTTTGCAGTTTAAACTCAAACTTCAGCAGTTTCATTTAGATATGCATCCCTTATTCCTTATTCCTGACTTGATTCATGAGGTGTTGCCGTTGGTCCTGCTGCCCTTAAACATTTTTATTCCTCACACTTTGCTCCCCTCAATCCCTCTGTGGCTGTGATGTCAAGTCATCAATCTTTCTGAGCATCTGTTTATCTCTGTGGGGATTTTCTGTTGATCCTGTTGGGTGTGGCGGGCGATACGCAGGGGATTAGACGAACTGGACGGATGGCATATCTCCAATCAGCCATCTCACTTGCCAGCTTGATATCTCACTCCAAGGTCACGAGTTGTTGGCTTCAATCCCCTGGGAGAAGAAGCCAGAAACATCTTATAGATTTGAGGACTCATTTCTTCACGGTGGACGTCTGTCTTCCAGTAATTCCCTCTTAAAGCCTTGATGACACTGTTCCACAAGGCCTTTCTTTCATCATGTCCTAGTCTCACCTGCTCTGTTCCCTTTATGGGCGCCGTCTTGGAAGAAGGGGGAGAAAGACAGATGAAGTGATCTGTCACCACCGCTTTCCGTCCCTGCTAATTTCAAAAGAGGACTGCATGGCCTTCAGTTGATCACTCCCAGTCCTGCCAAATCCCTCCGCTTGTCTTCATGTTTTCTATCCAGTGTACATGGACAAACAATGAAGCTCACTTTGTATAAAAGTCTGACATTATGCACAACTACACTTGAAAACATCCAAAATCTAATTTGGTCTGTAATGCGACCCTTAGCTTCACTAGGTTCTTATTAATAAACTCTGCAGGCCAAATAATTATCAAATTTTCAGGTCTTAGTGACTCCCATGCAGGTAATTGTATTCCACATAATGAAACCACAATGCACTGTTTATTTAGTTCTTTACTTTGAGCGAAAAGTACTGAAAGGAGTGAATCTCTACCTTCAAACAAACAGTTTTTAAAGTCTGCCCTTTGCACTTTGGAAAACAACAACAACACTGAAAATAACCACAGGCCATCACGAACGAATGAAAGTAATGCCACCATCTCATCTCATCTCATCTGGTGTCTGCAGATGTTGTACGAGGCTCACATTTACCCCTGCCAGTTGGTACATGGCTGGCGTCTTTCCCAGCAGAGGGTCAGGCAGGCTGCAGTAGCTAAGTTTCTCAAGCTCAGATATGTGCTGGGATCAACCATCCCTCTTAAAAGAGCTGAGTTGCCTCCTCAGGGTGCTCGTCCTTACTGTGATCACAGAGACACAGTCAGCTTTGAACTCTCATACTGTTGACCACATGTGTTTTTTATTACGAAGACTTTTTTGGATGTCACATTGCAGCCAAATAATTGCGACATATAACTTTGGACTATTTTAGCATGTAGTAATGAGGCTTTTTAAAATGTGGCGACTGCCCAAACCTGAGGTACTACAGCTATGGAGGATTACTAGTGCTCCCTAATATGAAGAAAAATAAACACAGGAGGAATATATAGCTTTTCCGTAAAAATGGCTGTCAAGAATAAAAATTAAATATCGAGAGTGAAGTCATACTTTTCAGTTTCGTATGAAAAATTAAATCAGATTTGAACGTTTATTTTTTATGTACATTTCAACCTTTTTCTCAAAATGGAAAGAAAAAATCTTCCCTTGCTTATTTTAGTTTGAAATTATTCTGTTTTTTGTATTTATTCTTGACATTCAACTTGACTTTTAAAGTTGTCAAAGTAAAGGTAACCTTACTGATTAATTTTACATTTAACTGTTTTCTTCAAATGCAAAAAAAACAACAACCCTATTTTCATGTCTGGCCTCCATACTTCTTTTAGACATATTTTTAACCCAAAAGAATCATACATATAGATAGAAACTCTACACATGCTGTGCTCTGTCTAAGTTTGCATTACAACACAGCAATGGTCTTTTTTGAAAGCCTCCATACATGGACACTGGTAAATTGAGGCGTTTCTGTCTAAATTTGGCCATAGCAAAGGACGACATGTTATGACGATGTAACCATCTGATAGATAAGTAAGAATGATGGGGACTGTGTGAAATCTGAGAAAACAGTAACTTGAGCGCACCCAGAGGGGTGTCGGATCATGATCAGGCCAGTCAGTATTTAGATCTAACTTTTCGGAGAAAGTCTGAAGATGAAATGACTGACATGCTGGAGGAGGAACAAACACCAGCCCACAACATGACAAACATACCCAGTATGAAGCAGTATGAAGTAACCGCATCATATAGAAAGTATATTCATAGAATGAGAATCCTGCTGTCAGTGGTCATGATGTGTGTCCTTAACAAGTGGATGCTCCGACCTTTTAAATTCCTTATGTTGAAACCTAAACCAACGCTGGCCCGAGGGGAACTTCATGAATCAGTGCTGAGCCCACATAGCACTCATTCCCCTCTGTGATTTACAGCATGTTGAGAGTAGTTGATGATCTATTGCGGATAAATGACAGCCGGACAGAAACATCAATGAAGAGAGAGGCTTAAGAAAAATATGAGAAGCCAGCATGGTTTGGCTTTTCATATCCCAACAAGATTTCAAAAAATGTCAAACGACTGTAATGATCTTTCCCTGGCCTTTAAAGAACAACCCAGTTCTAGCTGTCCAGGTGTTTTTTTAACTGTGGTTTTAAAGTCTTTTACAGCCCCTAATATCCTTTTTGTTTTTACTTTTTTACTACACAAACAGTCACATAAATACGAAAATCAGGACCTCATTTGTGTGCACCAAAGTTGTGGATCGCACTACTACTAAGGCTTGAAACTGCGCATTACATTATTTTACACTAAAGTAACAAACACAATTCAACTCAGTCACATGTGCCAGAAACACAAACACAAACATCTTAAGCTCTTTAGCTATTTGCCTTTTTGTAAATCAGGTTTTCACTAAACAACTACATTAACACACACGCTAACAACCCTAGTCATATATCAGCTAAGTTCCAAGTGTTGTTAGCTTAATACGAGGTAATCAGCTAACATTAGCCCTAGCTAGCTAACTGGCCAGCCGAAGTGTATTCGTCATCCATGTTTACTTGAAAACTTGGCTTTTGGCAATTTTAATTCCATGAACTGAAAATATGATGAGTAAGGGTCAGAGTATCAAGGCATTGAATTTAACAACACCCTTGTTCACTGCTATATTTTATTGTGTTACCACCATGTGCTAAATATGTAGGCTACATTGCTGGGTCTTTATTGAGCTGTAATATACAGCCACCTATTAAAGCAAAAATCAAAGTAGGAGAAAAAGTAAGAGAACTTCTCTTAAATAAGCGAAGAACAGTCATTTTTCATAACCTCAAATATAATCAGACTTCCTTGTGTAACTATTGGAGTCCCCCTGCTGGCCGTCAGAAATAATGCAGGTTTAAGGAACTTCTAAATCCAGAGGCTACATCCATTTCTACAGTCAGTGGTTGTGAATTAAGCCTTTTCCTTTTATGATATTCAACATGAAATGAATAAAGAGCCTTTAACATATTTCAAATATGTATTGGATTTGTTGTCAAACTGTGGCATATTGGCAGTGTTACCATGTTCTCTATTTTTCTTTTCCAGGAAGGAAAAACAGCAGCGCTCAAGAAGGTAAAGACCAACATGTGGGAAAGTCTTCCTCAATAACCAAAGGGCAACAATACCTTTAAATGAACTTCAATAGATTTATAATTAATCTCCCCCTTCTGATGTTTGTCCCCTCAGAAAAGCTGCCGATATATGAGCCCAATGTCCCTGAACCCACCACCAGAGCTGACTTCATGAAATGTAAGGTTTCTTAAAAAAAATAGTAACAAAGCTGACGGAAGTAGTCTGCACAAAAATGAATATTGATTTTTTTTTTTTTCTCCAACTATCTTCCTTTCCTTTTTCCTTATTCATGCTCTCAGATTGGATCCCCATCACTCTGGATGATAAAACTGCACAGAAGCTGCTGTGGATTTCAGAGGGTGGTTCAAAGGTGGCTCGTACAGCCGATGCAGTCTGCCCATATCCCAACAGACCTGAGAGATACGAACACTCCCCACAGGTGGGCTAGTCTAAAACCTAAATGGTTACTTGACTTGTTTCATAAGTGTAGTACAACATTTCCATTAGAACTGCATTGGAGAAGAATTGTTGACAATGTAAACACTTCTGCATCAGTGAAGCAGCTTCAAATTATAGGCTACTACATTTAATTAATAATGAATAAATGTTTCTTTACCCCACTGTTCTCTGTAGGAATACTTTTAGAGAACATGTTGTTCCTGTTGTCACTTACATCACATTTTTTACCCTTTAATAATTTTCATTACTCAGCAGCTGACTTACTTGTTGTCTCTGAAGTGTGTTAAATATAATTTAAGAATCAAGTATCTTGTAAAACTGTTAGCTGTTACAAGGCCTGAAACAAACAAGTATTTTATCAGCAAAAACACTTCCAGTGCAATCATGTCAAAGTCCTGCTTTTGTGGCCAAAAGTCTAAAAGAACTATTACATCCAGTTTAGTTTTCTACCAAGTGCCATGATAGTAGAAGTTTAATCTTGTGTAACTTTGAACTGAAGCTCACCTCATCTCCTGTCTTTAGGCCCTGTGTAAGGAGAATCTGCTGGGTCATCGGGGGTACTGGGAGGTGGATTATGATGGCTGGGTGGTGATCGGGGTGGTCTGTGACAGCGCGCCCAGGAAGGGCCAGGACGGGCCCTGCGGCCTTGGAGAGAACAGCGGCTCCTGGGGTGTCGGCTGGTCAGGCTCCTGCTACCAAGTGTGGCACAACGGCGAGAATGTGGACATCACACTCCCCAAGACTTCCAAGATGGGCGTCTACGTGGACCAGCCAGCTGGCATCATCAAGTTCCTCGTGGTGGAGGACGAGATGGAGGTGCGGCTGATTCACAAGTTTAAGGCCAGCATCCAGGAGAAGATCTACCCTGGGTTCTGGGTCGGAACAAATTCGTTCTGCCTTATTCGGAAAAAGGACCAGTGACACAGCAGAGGGTTTAGAACGTGAGGGGGGGGGGGGGGGGAGGGTTGATTTGTGTACATTTAAAAGTTGTTGAGAGGGAAATTAAAAGGTTGTGATGTTTGGGGAACATGTGTTGGGAGTTGTAAAGCACCGTGATATATCTTTGAAGGTTGTGTTTGCTTTCTCTGGTGCATGAACAAAGCATTTTTATTTCATATTATATCCAAAGATGTCTAACTATTTTATTAACTACTGTTTATCCGTTTATATTTCACATAGAATTGTAGGCAAGGTCTTGTTTTTGCGACGCTAAAGGGTTTTCAATTAAGTAGAATGCTAACTGTATCTTTTTCAAGTGCTGAATGGAGTCAATAAATGTTGCGTTGTGTAACAACACCGACGCTGTAATTATTTGCGTCTTGAATCATACATCACTTGTATTTTTCCCTTTTACACGAGGCCCTCTAGAGGCTGTAAAAGATATTGCATTCTTTTCACATGAAATTACACAGTGAGTCATTTCTTTTTTTATTTGGTGTTGCTCCTTTATTGAAACATAAAAGTACTTAACATAATACTTAGTTGCTTCTTTTAAAATGTCAGATATGGACATTTTTTTTTTTTTCCTTTCAAACCATTCTATCTCTCTCTTTTCTCTCTTTCACACAGTTTCTCACGCATTCAGTCATTCTGAACAACTTGCACTACACTGGAGCAAAAAAAAACAAAAACAAAAACTGAACACAACACACCATCCTCTTTAACTCAGTATCGATTTTTACAATCATTCTATCAGTCAGTCATTCATTGGCATAAAAGTAAAAGTACAAACAGGCATGTTAGGAGGAGTTGCTGGTGTCCTCCGCTCACATTTTGAAACGCCACAAGCTTCTTGTGAAGTCAATCATTTCTCTGCTTTCGAACCCTCTAAGAAATAGATGTTTTGGTTTTTTTTTTAGGGGTGAAAGGGCGGGTTGGGGGGGTGAACAGCAACTAGCCTGTTTTGTTTTATTTACCTGTTAAAGGAAAAGAGCATGAAGAGAAAACATCCATATGATTCAGGGAGATCACTGGCTCTTGTGCTACATGCTAAGAATTTAGCATTTACTCCCCTGTATGATAGCAAGGCTTAAAGCAAGAGCTGGAAAATGCTAAGCTTAGCATAAATACTGGTAACAGGGGGAAACAGCTAGCTAAAGGCTACACTGACAGAAATGATATCTCCCATTGGTTGAGTGTCAACAAACATTTTCAAGATTGCAGTAAAACCACCATTGCTGGTAGCAATATCTAAATTAAACCATGTAATGAACATATATAATCAATGAACCTCTTTTAAAACTTAGTTATAGCACTTCTTTTATGTTCCCTTGTTTTACTGCTCAGAGTATAACTTGGCTAAGTCGCCTTAAATCAGGTGTTTATGAGATGCGGCTACAAGGCTAGCAGTTAGCTTAACCCCTTCGATGTCAGTACAGTGGTTGTTGTTCTGTTTTGCCAACGTTACGCTAATGCAGAATAACGCTAAAGACACACTTGGTAACTACAACTTGTGATATTGTATTCCTGTTTGTGTACAGATTAAAAAATAGATTTCCTAAGGTGTTACTTGTGTAATTTTAAAGGTGTTTTGGGAGTAATTTTGAATTTGGACACGGTCAGGCTAGCTTTTATCTTTGCTTCCAGTCTGTATTTTACAGCACTTAGCTTAGAATGGTATCAGCTATTAGAGCAGCACCAAAGCCAACGATCAACCCCGTATCAACGGCTGTTTCTCAGGTTCTCATCATCTCATAGGATTTTTTTTTTTTTTTAAACCAGAGGCCAAGCTTCCGCAAACCTCCATCAGCGCCGAAGGTTTGTAACAATTCACAAGCGGCCAGGTAGTTTTAGTGTCCATGTTGGACATCTTTAGGTCCAATCCTATTGTAGTGATGTGGGATAGTGGCCCTGTGAAATGTGTAGTGACAAAGAGGGGATGGGGGCTAGTGTTTTAGATGTCATTAGTGTTTATAACATTTTTTTTTTTTTTTTGTAAGTTACTCCTCGAAGCATGTGCCGTTAATTTTGGTTAGTGCATGGAGGTACTAGCTTTCACACTGCTTCACATACTGAACGCCACATCTGCCGGCCGATCGGGGTTTTCTCCTGTCATCACACAACATCCCTCCACTTTCTTGTTTTCGCTCTGATTTGCTCTCTTTATCCCTTTCTCTCTCTCTCTCTCTCTCTCTCTCTCTCTCTCAGTGTTTGAGGGAGAAGTCTCCTGTGTTAAGACGGGGCCGAGGCAAGGCCCCAAACATTTCTGTCCCATCGGTGGCTCCGGGGGCCAGCAGGGCCTTCATGCTGGCAGCGATGTGTTCCAGATCAGCGCAGCCCACCTGGAAAAAAAAAAAAAACCCCGATGTTGTGATGGTAGAGAAACACGTCGGGCAGAGTGTCCTGTTTATCAAAGCTGGTTTATTTAGCTGAGATGGCTAAAAGGAAAAACCTAGACAGAAATTTTAAAATTGCAATCCAATTACTCCTTTTTATGACAAACCTCTGGCAGGATTTTATTCCAATTTCTCGGTTATTTGCAAAATATTTTTGACCCACACAACCTTGAACTGTAGTCACAGAGATTTTACAGCCACATTAGTTGACGGTCACGGGCTGTTAGCTGTTGCATCATAAAATGAAATAAAAACAGCCTGTGCTTAAAGATAGAGTGGGTAGGCTTTATCAGTTGTGGTTTGTTAAAATAACACTCACATTCAAAGATGGGCCCTCGCTCTGTCTCAATGATTCCAGCGGCTTCAACATGGACGTGTGACTACCAGTGTTGGGACTAACGCGTTACTAAGCAATGCGTTACTGTAACGCCATTATTATTTGCGGTAACTAGTAACAAATTAGATACTTTACAGATTCAATAATGCCGTTATGATTACTGGCATTTAAAGCTGCTGCTCATTCTTTATGTGAATAAGCCGAAAACAAGCCAGTGAGGTTATGTTAATGTCAGTACAGCAGCATCCTGCAGGCTGTAAACAAACACAGACAGGTGATCATTCCGCTGTGAGCTTTCTGTCTCTACAACACCAGCGTTGTTTTTACCCGCTCGAGTTAAAAGACAAGAACAACACGGTGAGTTGGAGACTGTGTTGCAGGAGGAAAAACTTGGAACGAAGCACCGCTCTAAACAGCAACACGCTTCTACTGAACCAGGTGACAGAGAACCCGGCGCTGCAGACACCACAGACCCAGGTGTAGCTCACGTCAGCTGGGGCGATCGAGGAGGAGACACTCCATACAAAACACCCGGCTTGATTTAAAACACCGCCAGCTCCTGCTCTGTCTGCATCTGACTCAAAATGAGCCACAAAGTAGTTCTCTGTGTTGCTCTCTGATGTGCAGACTCGGACTCGACCGCGCCTCCCTTGCATTTTTTTTAATTTATTTTCCAGACCCCGTTAGTCCTGCACGGTACGGGACAACTTAGTGTGATGTGCTCACCCGTTCTCCACTGCTGTTGTCCCCCGGAGCAGCTCTGCCGCCCCTGCAGCCCCACACAGGCACAGACACGGGAAGCGAGCGGGCCAGAGCCATGGTGTTGGCGTGCCGGGACGAGTACGAAGCCTGCCCCATGGCCATGCCGCGCGTCGGCGGCGGGGCGTCCTCACTCAGAGAGCCTGCGTGACAGGAAGAAGAAAGTTACAGCGTGTGGATGATGCTTTCATGTTGGGATCTGTGCAGATGTGTCTGAACACCAACACACACACACAACAACAAAAAAAAAAACTCTCACCATCCGTGCTCTCCTCCTCCCCATCGGATTCAAAGAACGGCTCACAGTCCCGAGATAGAGAGTCCTCGTCCATCGAGAAGACCCCTGTAGCAAAATGATACATATATTCTGTTTTTGGGATCTAAGATGGAGAAATACCAACATGTATCTAGATATTAGACAGTCAGACCCCCAAATTTATAAACAAAAGAACTCCAGTTTAAAAAGACCAGCATACATGACTTCACTCCTCACCAGCACTTTCATTCCCGTAGGGTCTCCTCTCATCCATATCCTCCTCATCTTCCTCATCCTCACACTCCTCCTCCAAGTCCACGATGGCCGACATCTGTCTCCCCCGCTCGGCCTCCAGCAGGCTCTTCTCCCTCTCTCTCTCCCCGTTGCCGTTCTGCGCGGCGCCCTGACCCATCAGGGCTCCCGAGCTGTAGATCGACGGGTAGCTTTGGGAGTACATTCTGCTGTTGGGACTGACTCCGCCCACGCCGCCGTCTCCCGTGTAGTTCTGGAACGACAAAGCAATCCATCCTGCATTGTGGATTTGATTTTCATACGCATCAACAGAGCGGAATTCAATCAGAAACGCCGAGTTCACTCACCCCTCTATGCGCCAGGTCCGAGGTAAGGTCAACCGCCAGCTTGGTCGCTCCCTCGCCTCCCGCTTGGCGCGTGTGTTTTTGGGCTGTTAGCATGGTCGTGGAGTGCAGCACGCCGATGTCATCCATGTAGCGGCGCGCCGACTCGGCAAGAAAGCCTTGCCCCCACACGTTGTAGGAGAAGTCGCACTCTGTGGGAAAGGCACTGCTGCTCTCCCGTTTCCTCACCCCGTCTCCCTCTCCGGCCAGTGACCTGAACTTCTTACAGGCCGTAAGAATGGCCAGGTCACAGCCGGACTTTTGGCAATATGCTTCCGCTGCAGAAAGTAGCGCCAGCCAGCTCTCTTTGTGGTTGTCTGGGATCTCGGGCTCGGACAAGTAGGTGATGGAGGCCATAATGGTGCTGTGTTCGTCTGCAGGTTTCTTCAGTTAGACGCGACGAGAGCAATGCTGATGAATGACGACGAGTTTTTTTTTTTTTTTTTTTTTTTTTAAGGTTTAGACTAAAAAGAGGTTTGGATACTGAGCTGATTACAATATTGACAAGAAACTTTGGTAGCTGTGGTTCATCTGACTTTGATCAAAATGCTTTTTAAAAAAAAAAAATCACTTCCTTTGTGATTCTTCTTGTCCTGCTGGTGTGTGTTTACTTTTTTGCACTGGTGAAGATGAAGAGGAGTTTAATGATCTATCAGGTACAGAGGCACTGGGTGACTTAATGATATGATGGGTTGGGTGGTGTCCTTTAGCACTGGAGAGCCAGGGGAGAGAAGAGATGTTGCCAAGTTGCTGGTGATACCTTGGAGAAAAAAAAAAAAGATGAAGAAAAAGATGTCACTATTAGTGCAGTAAAGGGTGCATCTTTTTTTCTGTCTTTAAGAGAAAGAATTGGAAAGGGAGTGATTGCACATTTAAACGTGTGGATACAAACATCCAATACAAACTCCTCTGTCCTGACTGTCGCAGATCTAGCCACCTCCACCAGCTTGTCAGCAATCCATGCTAACCACTGAAGCTACTGTAAGGTTAGCTGCTGTGGCTTCACCATGAGTCTGCTCTCTAATCATCCTCTTCCTTCACAATCGTCTATCTCTCTTTAAGCTGCGTGCTGCGGACTCTCCTGCACGGCCGCTGCTGCTGCTGCTGTCGCTGCTTGCTGCTGCAGCTGTTGTTGTTGATCATCACGTTGTTTATTTAGTGTTGTGTGCAACCTCTTTTCTGACGGAGCCACATTTCACCTCCATTTGTCGGGCTTCAGCAGGAGACCGAGGCGAGCGAGCGTAAATGAGAGAAACGAGTCAAGGTGTTCACCTACCTGTTCGGTTACTTTCTTCACCGTTGCCAGATGTCTATCAATCTGAACTTTACTTCTTTTTAATCATACGTTTTCTACCTTCTCCCACGGTTTCTCTCCCCTAGCCAGGCTCTAACACCAGCAGCAAGCCAGCAAGGACTATTTGCGGCTTTTCCGTCGAAGCCTTTCAAAATAAAAGACGTCAATCTCAATGTACAGCTGAGTGAATAAAGAAATTGTATCTATGAGAGATATGTTTGCCAATTTGTCATTGATGAACCTTTTTTTTTTCGGGTGAACATGTTGATTTGATTTCAGTAGGAGCTTATCTAATATCAGTAAATAGCTATTTTTGTTTTGTGTCTCGATAACTTCACAAACATTTATTTTAAATGTGTCTGATTCAGAAACAGTATTTTGAACAAATAAGAATATTCTAATTTTCTTTATCGGTCAGATGATCTTTTACATCAGTCCTATCATATCTTGATGGAATCAGTCTGTAAACATGTCTACAAAAACTGTTTATACTTTTTTTTTGTTCCAATGTAAAGCAAAACAAATTTTCCAATGAACATAATCATGCAATTTTGCAACCTCTACATATTTTCACTGTAAAAAATTCATCAAACATGCTCTATATATTGTACAGTATAGTCTGTATGTATGGTGTGTGCTTTTTGTACATCCAAAAATATATATGTATTGTTTTATAAAAGGAATTATCAACATAAACTAAGTACATCTCTTCATATATATTTTTTCTTAACGTGGTAAATCAAGCTTATTTGATAGATACTCATAAGATGCCCCGATTTTATCTGGGTGAAAAAAAAGTATTTCAACTTGAAGGCTCATAATATCAGCTCACATCCGGTCTTGTTTCTACTACATTGTTGCCAACTTGACGCAGCACTGACGTCACCTGTTTACAGACTTCCAATCGAAGGCACGTTGCACACGTGACCGATATCAATGGGCGGGCTCGTACTCGCCTGGTCCACATGTACGTGCCGTACGTGCACGTACCATAGGCTGTAAACGTATCGTCAAATCCTCCTCACATAAGAGGATAGAAAAACAGAAGCAGCTGTCTGACCAAATCAATGCACTAAAAATAATAGGTAGAATAAAAAATAGGTCATAAAACTTATCGAGGAAAAAAGTAATTTTTTTTTATCATTATATGGAACAAAGTTTCACAATAAATGATAATACAGGAGTACTCACTTTTTTTTTTTTTTTTAAGGTTTTTTACGTATAGTATATGTATAGTATTTTAATAAATTAGCTGTAATGTATAGTTTTTTTAAACAATTAGCAGCTCCAACTAGCTGCTAATTTTTCTCATCAATTTTTTAAATATTCATAATAATAAAAACTTCTGTACATGTACCAGTGGTAAGTATTGGAATATTTTGGAAATTTAACTTGATAAATAATTATTTAAGAGACAATATCATTCCACAATTTTTTTTTTTTTTTAATTAAACATTTTTTGGTTGACAGGTTAGGTTAGTATCCTGTAATTTCTAATCGACTATCTAGCTATTGTTAAGAATCATGAGTGTTTATTGCCCTTTAGCGGTCAGTATTGAGAACTACATTCAAACGTCAAATTAGACATTATAGTGTATTTTAACATCCTTTTAAACACTTTCAAAATAAATCCAAGTTGCTAAACGATCAAATAAAACAAAGAACTCAACAAAGGAGGGCTTTTCCCTCCGACACGGCGTGTTTCTGTGTTTTGTTTGCCACCTTTAAAAATAAAAATAAACCAGTTTATCAACTATGGTCAAGTAACCCCACATTCCTACCGTTGACGTCTCTTTTGGGGGCGGGGCTTTCCGTCGTCAGGAAACGTGACGTAACTTTTATTTTGGAAAACGACTCGAGCCAGAGGTGAGAGAAGAATGGAGCAAAGCGTTGAAGATTACAAGGTATTTTCATGGGTTTTTTAAAATAATTTTAACGTGTCAAGTTGTAAAATGATTGATTGTCCACAGCTTCCCCTGACAAATGCCAAATGTGAAATTATAGCTGGAAATAACCGAGTTTGCTGTCAATGTTAGCTGTTGTTACCACTTCAAGCTAGCGCTCAATAACACATGATAAAGCAGTAACACAACACTTGGTTGCTACATGTGTATTGTTGTCATCTGAGAAAGATGTCGGACTGTGTTGTTTAGCTAGCTGATGGGTGTATGAATAACAAGATGAACCTGAAAACGTGTCTTCAAAGTCAGTCGGTTTTAGTTCGTGATAGTAAAATCTATGAAAGTTTCCTCTTCTGTTTTGTTTCACAGACTTGATCTGACGGGGCAGAAACAACTATCATGTGACCTCTGGCTTTTAGTGACAACCACATTTTAAAAGGATTTATCTGAACTGTCAGCTTGAGATTGTATCTTTAGGCCAATCGTTTATTTTAATGTTATTTTTGCAATTCCTTTTCACACATTTCAGGATTTGTGTGTTTTCTATGTCAGGCACAATAACACTTCACTTATCCTAACGTGCTTAGAATTAACCTGATCATTTCCACTAATTTATTTTTTACATTTCAGATAAATAAAAATAAACGCAGCCAAAAAAAAAAAAAAAAGGGGTTCAGGTTACATAAAACTTGTGTAAATCAGTGTAGTGATGAAAGATACAACAGAAAACTCAATGTACTTTTTCGATTCTCTGATTTTTTTTTTTAATTTTCAAAATCTTCAAAATTTTCAAAATCCAGTTCATATTTAAACACTGAAGTGGTGATAGTGACTTCCACATACCGACAAATGTATCTAATGTGACAGATTATGCAGACTTGTTGAACGAGTATATCTATTATAGAATTTACAATTTGATGTGGTTTTTGAAAATATACCGACCAAGTCATCCAACCTGTTGTCAAGACTCTCCCCCCCACCACCCCGTCCTGGAACATTTGTTGTTGTTGTTTTTTTTGACTTAACAATCAGATGTAATCAATTATAATAATGTATCTTTTTTTTTTGTTGTGTATTCCTCAGCTGATATTCGAGAAGGAGGGGGTGTATCTCCACACAAATGCCAAGAGGAGTAATCAGGAAAACACAATCCCAGGATTCATCCGCATCGTAGAGCGGGTGAGCAAGTCCGGTGTTTATCGAAGTTGTTCCCACACAAAGAGTAGAAACTTAGAAAAGAGTTAATGACCTTGCTTTTTGCTTTAGGTTGGGGTGCCTGCATTAGAGTGGAGCCCGCTGGAGGATGAGGGTCGCACTGCCCCTGCTGTTCTCTACACCAAAAAGGTCGGACATCACCTCCATATAGAAACTGTATGAAGGTTTTTTTTCCTCCTGTGTATTTCCTAAGTAAAGTCATTTAAATCTGTTGTTATTGTCAGGATGGAGAAGGAGGGGAGGAGGATACAAACTTTGACCCGGGGTATGAGCCTGATTGGGCTGTTATCAGCACGGTGAAGAAAGATCGGGAGCAAGTCCCGGTCAGAGACTCAGGTGCAGTTCACTCTTCTGCCACTTTCCCTCACAGTTATAATATGAAAGCTAGGCAA
Organism: Labrus mixtus; assembly: GCF_963584025.1. Taxonomy (NCBI): domain Eukaryota; kingdom Metazoa; phylum Chordata; class Actinopteri; order Labriformes; family Labridae; genus Labrus; species Labrus mixtus. The sequence continues at coordinate 16,241,280 of NC_083631.1, read as the reverse complement.
TTAAAGATTATTTTCATATGAAGTGTCTGACGTAACTAGGACAGAGATAATATACTGCTCCTTTAAGTTTATAACGTATACATCTGGAGAGAATTTGTATCTGAAGGAGATTTAGGAGTCCCCTCAAGTTGAATGTTTACCTCAAGGTGTTGTGTCAGGGAATTGCCAAATATGGATGTGTTACATGATGGTTTTTATGACCCATGATGAAAAGCAGATGTTTAGGTGCATATAGGCGATTGTCTCTGTATGTTCGAGAGAGATCATTATTTGGCTTCATGATCCTCCTGGTCAGACGTGACTGTTTCTTGCTTAAATAAAAATTATACTCTTTGAAAGCAAGTCAGTCTCAATGGCAAATTTCTTCAACATCAAACATATCAACAACAAGGAAATCCACATCACATAACCATCTAATATGCTGATTATTGATTAAATGATCATTGATTTTGTCCAGTCAGTGTCAAAGAGCTGAGGGATCTCTTTCCAAGATCCTAAAATGATATCTTTAAATTGCTACCAACCATCCCATTGTTTTGTCCAAACATCCCAAAACGAAAAAGAAAAGAAAAAGGCAGAAATTCCCGACAGTTATTGAACTGGTATCAGAATGTTTTTTATAGTCATAGTAGTCAGCGATTGTTTTTTTTTCTTTCAAAAAGTGAAATCCCTTATTTCCCCTGCAGGTCAGTGGTCGTTCTCTCTGCCGCTCTCAGAGTTGTACTCCCTCCGAAGGGCTCGCTTCTCGTTGGGTCGAAACTTCCTGGTGCTGACGAGTCGAGGTGGGGACCCGCTGCCCCCGCTGCACTTCCACAGAGGAGGAACCAGGGAGCTGTTCAGGGCGCTGCAGTACTACATCATCCTGGACCAGTGAGAATGATTGTCTGTGATTTCAGCAGATTGTTTGACTCCCTGTTCTGTCAATCACACAGCCTTTTGTTGTCGTCGTCAGGTCTCCGGTTGACGGGCGGCTCTTTCTGGCCTATCCTCAAGACTCGGGCGCTCTCTCGCAGTCCTTCGACAAACTGCAGCTCCTCGACGATGGAGGCTCGGATCTTGTTTTGGTAATTTGTCTGAGAGTCGTTTAAACGATTGAGCATATGGAACGATATTGGAACATATGTTATGTGCTTGAATGTTATCACCAAAATCAACTCACATTCCAGCCAAAAATCTGACATGATGAAAACAAACAATGCTTTTGCAGGGCAGATCATTTTGGTGATGTTTTTCTTTTTTAATTCTTCTTTGTCTTTTCTTTGATCGCCCGAGTAGAGATTCATCCAGGACCCGTACGCCACCACATTTGGCGGATTCTCAAAAGTCACCAACTTCTTCAAGGCTGCACTTCGACCTCCAGATTCCCATAACCCCTCTCGTACCACTCAGGATCCCAGTTTGCCCCCCCAGTCCGATGACGAGCCAGGCTTCGAACTCATCACATGTGTACGGAGGAATCAAAATCATGTGGAACCAAAATCATGTGTAGAGACATAAGAATCATGAATCAGCTGTTTATGTTTTTTGTCTTTCTATCAAGGGGGTAGAGCTCGGTCCCAGACCACGTGTAACCCGGGGGCGACCTCTGGATAAGTGGGAGGAGTTTCTGGACCCAGAGGGGCGAGTGAAGAACCCAGAGAGGATCAAAGAAATGGTGTTCAGAGGGGTGAGACAGAACACAGCCACAGTCATATACTGAAGAAGACACACTTCTTACTTTTTAACCCCCTTATCTACAAGGAGGTTCATGTTTTTAAAAAAAAATCATGATTGTCCTCTGCAGGGCATCACGCCGTCCCTGAGGAAGGAGGCTTGGAAGTTCCTGCTTGGCTTTTATCCGTGGAACAGCACCACGAAGGAGAGAGAGGACATCCTGCGGCTCAAAACGTTAGTGTTTTTGAACAAGCAAGAAAAAAAGTCCAACACATACATCCATACATTCAGAACCACTGTTTGACTTTTTTTTTTTAAAGGAGTTGTAGTGGCAATTTCTTCTTGTGTGTCATATAAAAATTGTCACTTGTGTCATAGGAGCCAACCTATTCGTTCCTGATGTGTGTCCACTTAAATATACTCACAGATCCGTTGTCTCACTTGATTTCTTATTTTATTCGTAATTCCACTTTCCAGAATAGATCCAAAATGAATATATATCAAAACTCATAAGAAAAGGTCACGATCAAAAAACATTTGCTGCGTGGCTCCTATACCTCCACCACAGTCCACAAACAAAAAAACGATCTACTTTTTTTCTCACCACCTGTGCATCGCACCCCAAATTAATTAACTCGGCTCCACCCATAACACAAAATACCTGCCAAAATATGCCCAAATAAATCCATTATTCACCATAAAGGTTTCTATGTCAAATCAAGTACTTCGCATAAATTAATACTTATTTCTCACAACACAAAAAATATACTCTATTAACACAAACTTAAACCATACTTCTGAAACTAAAGTTATCATGATTAAAATGGCCTCTACAGGAGTGTTTGAACAAATGGATCAATAATAATCTAACCTTTAACCCTGAAAAAAATTATCCTACACAAACAGATACTGGAGATCCTTGAGTGCGTATTTCTGTTTAAATCAATCCAAGAAAAGGACACAGGTTGAACCTACTTTGTTTTGTTGATGATGTCATTGCATTTTGTTTAGTGTAGTGCAAAGGAAATGACAGTGACTGAGGGCCACTAAGAGACGGAGTGTGCTGATAACATGGATCTGAAATGAAAAACACAACAGCTGCGGCTCACCATTAATAACCATCACGTTCAACAGATTCTCGGGAAAAGACATATTTGAAAATGCTCCAAAAACTGAAATCACAATAAGCCAAAAATATGAAAGTAGGCAGTGGCATGAATTTCTAGCTTTCATTGCAGAGTTTTTAGATTGAATTTGGGAATTTTAAATCTGCTGTAAGGTCCGTTTTGTGACCTTTGGACTGAGCTACACTTAGCTGTTTCTCTTTGTGCTAAGCTAACCAGTTAATGTCTGTAGCCCAACATGTAACTTTAAGACCGGATACAATACAGTATTGTATTCTCTTCCTCTAGTTGTTTATCAACCTGAATGCCTGTGTGTGTGTGTGTTTGCCTGTGTGCGTGTGTGTGTGTGTGTGTGCAGGGACGAGTACTTCAGGATGAAGGTGCAGTGGAAGTCAGTGAGTGAAGAGCAGGAGATGAGGAACTCCCTCCTCAGAGGATACAGAAGCCTGATTGGTCAGTGATGTAATCTGTCAAACAAACACATATCTCTCTCCTGGCTATCAGTCAGCTGCCTGTGACAAACGATAAAGACTCATGTTCAGCTGTCTCTGTTGTGTCGCGACAGAGCGAGACGTCAGCAGGACGGACAGAAACAACACGTTCTTCTCTGGGAACGACAATCCAGGACTGACTCTGCTGCACGACGTGCTGATGACGTACTGCATGTACAACTTTGATCTTGGTACGTAGTTCAGTGAACTGACACTACACATGACAGGAGGCACATGATGATCTCACCAGTGTGACATGATGATGACAATCCCTAAAAATAATAAAGGAAATGATCCAATTTGACAAAAAGCTTTAAAAAAAGGAGGGAGGAGGGTTAGACACAGAATATTATTCTTAAGAGATAGGTCAGTTAGGAAGGATTGTTTGCAAAGTGTTGCATCGACCATTCACCCATCACCCAACACAAGTACTATTGGCAGATTAATTATTAATTTCAGCATTACACAAGAAGAAGGACAGACGTCTTAACCTGTCAGGTGACAGCGCGCTGTTTCTCACACTTAGGTTGAAGCCAGGCAGGTCAACCAGGTATACTCACAGCCACTAAAGACACTTTTCTGACTAATTCTAGCTTTTTAAAATAAATGTCTTTCCTGCATTCTTTATAAGCAACTCTAGTTTCATTGCAAACATCAAATCCTGGTTTCAAAAAACCTGGAAAAGGCCTTATCCTGGTTTTGAGGAACTTGCTGCCTAGTCTCGTTTGATGGGTAAGAAACTGGAAATGAGAGCGCATGGAAACACACACACACACACACACACACACACACACACACACACACATATCAGTGTCCCTCCAGTCTTAAAGTTTGACATTTCAACACGGTTACATTTCAGTAAGCCTCTGGGTTGATCTTGATTGTATCTTTAGTTGGTTTGACTTTTTCCTCATGAATAGGGATGTTTGAGATGATCTGAGTTTCTAATGAATAGTTTTCCTGTGTCTTCTCTCTGTCCAGGTTACGTCCAGGGGATGAGCGATCTCCTCTCTCCCCTCCTCTTCGTCACCCAGAATGAGGTGGAGTCCTTCTGGTGTCTGACAGGCTTCATGGAGCTGGTGGTGAGTACAAATATCTTAATATACCTTTTTAATGCCAGACACACAACAAAAAAAAAAAAACACAGTTATTCTTGCTTCTTGTTGAGGTGTGACCGTTGATTCAGAGGGCGTACGTCTCACTGCGTCACTGTGGGCAGAACAAAGAGCTAGGTCTGAATGACGAGAGCTCAGGAGGGTGACACAAAGCAGAACAGAAAGTTTGACTCAAAGCTTTAAAGCTTTGTGGCGTCAGATATTTAGATTCCTGTGAGGTGACTTCATGCTTCATCAGCAGTTTTGAATGAAAACAGACAGCACAAGCCTGCAGCAGTATTTTAATGGTTTCATTCCCTGTTTTCTCTGTTAAATAGTCTAAATGAAGGACATGATTCTAAAAGGTTCTCTGACATCAAACATCTATCAAACTAACTGTGTGACTTAGCCTGGTGCATGCTTTAAGCTTTATGTGTGCATGGTGTAACCTTTCTTTTTCATCCTGTTGTTGTCTACTGTCTAAGAAGATTCAAAAGTAAATTCATATTTAGACACAAATCCAAAATCCCCTTTTGTCTCTGCAGCACCAGAACTTCGAGGAGTCTCAGGAGGCCATGAAGCAGCAGCTCCTGCAGCTCACTATCCTGCTGAAGGCTCTGGACCCCGAGCTGTACGACTTCCTGGGTGAGTCAGCTCAAGCCGGTCCCGTCGGCTTAAAATAAAAGCGCAGCGAGGCCCGAGGCGATACTGCGCACTCTTGGCTACAGTTCTGAGGATAATACAACTGAAAGTGGAGGAGAAAGAAGAATGTGTAAAATAAGAGGCGAATGAAACATAATGCAACCTCCAGGCTAAACATTAGAATCTGTTCAATATGTATAGAAACATTTAGCAGCAGAGTGGTGGCACACCCTGTTAATATGCATGATAAGAATGGAAATGTGTGGCAATAAGAGAATGTGATTTACTGAAACTCCAGGATATAAAAAGGTTTGTTAAAGGTGTATGGGATATAACTTTTGATATGACTCGTTAACAAAGGACACTTCATCAATACAACATGCGTCTTCTGTCCACCAGACTCTCAGGACAGCGGCTCCCTCTGCTTCTGTTTCCGCTGGCTGCTCATCTGGTTCAAGAGAGAGTTCTCCTTCGAGGACATCCTCACCTTGTGGGAGGTGAGAGCGCTGCAGCTGCACACACAGGAAGAGTATGATGACGTGCTCAGACGTCTGCAGGACAGTCAGGGTGGCTCTATTCCTTCAACCTTCATGGCGTTAGGCTTCATACTGGGTCATGACATTATATCCGACAGTAATCAGGGAATCTTTTCCATTTCAGAGGGGAGTGATTGGTAAAGTTGTGGTACTGCTCTGGTTGATTGATCCAGCCAAAAACTGTCATGGCTGACCAGGAGCCTTCACTCCAAAGGATTACATTACAAATGACATCCAATCATAGAGCTCATTTTGGTCACTGTTGTAAAATCTGTGTAACCATACTCTGTAAATGAAAGCTTCAGAATGAGACCTTTTAATAAGGTCAGACCATTTTGATGATCAATAAAAGTTGTTTCCTACATTGCTCTCTTAAGGCCACCAGACTACATTGACAGAAATACACATTATATCTTGCCGAGTGATGGTCTTCCACTGCCTTGACTTGTCAGTCATTTAGTTAGTTTGTTGTGTTAGATCCAAGCTAGAAGCTCTAAAAGTCACACAGAAATACAAACTGGATAAGGCAGCAACAGACGAGTCACTCCTGTATTATGTAAGTGTTAAGTTAGTTACTGTTAGAGTATCTTAGTTTCAAGCTTTCTTTTTTTTTTTTCTTCCTCAGGTCCTCTGGAGTCGACTCCCGTGTGACAACTTCCACCTGCTGATCGCCTGCTCCATCCTGCAGTCCCAGAGAGGAGAGCTGATTGGCTCTGACCACGACTTTAACACTATCCTGAAGGTGTGTTCCGTGTATATTTGGTTTTGAATATATTTTTGTGATGAACAGTTTGTCAGTACATTTGAGGCATGCATTGATACACTTCATCCATAACTTGACACGTTTCCCGGGTCTGTCAAAATCTCCTCAGCACATTAACGAGTTGACCATGAAGTTGGACCTGCAGACTGTTCTGGTGGGAGCCGAGGCGATTTACCTCCAGCTGATTCAGTGCAAGGTAAGAGGCGTTCAAAGGCCAGAAAGATTCAACATCGAGTGTCGCAGTCTGGAGTCACAGTGGGTTTGTTTGGTTAGAAGTGTACCTTTTATTTTGAAAGTTCAAGCTAGAAAAAGACCCTTTACGTTCTGTAAGCTGTTTTCCAGATTGAGAGAAGTAGTTTTAAGAACAATCGGAGTATCCCGCCCCATTCTTATTTTCTATTAGCACTGCAGCTTCTTACGCTGCTGTTTAGAAAGACATTTGAGCTCCTACTTCATCAAGAATCTTTGCTGTTAAAAATATCAGTAAAGGCTTTTCCTTTAGCGTGCTGTTAATCACTTTGTCTCACACCTTCCTCCCAGCAGTGATTTTAGGCATTAAAAAAAACCGATATAAAGTATTCTATAGATTCTTAGGGTCTTGTTTTTAGATCATAAAGAAACACATTTTTATCTATTGATTTTTGTCTGTAAGGGTTTATGAACGTTTGATCAATGCTGGCGTTTTAGGAGTATGCTAGCTGTGTTTTCAGTTTTAAAAAATCAGGAAGAAGAATACCCTAGAATAGAAATATGATTCTCAGGTGATGGAAGCTCTTCAAATGCGTCATATTTGTTGCATGAATATGACAGCAGGGTTTGTTGATCTTCTCCTTTCCTCCTCTCATCCCCAGGAGCTTCCCCTGAAGGTGCAGCAGGTTCTGGGTCTCTACGTCCCGTCCAGCTCAGAGGAGGACAGTCCCGCCTCCCAGGGCAGCGAGACGGCGCGCCTCCTCAGCAGCCAATCAGAGGCATGCGCTGCTTCTTGTAGCTCAGCACGCGTCCCTACCTATCCTTAAAAGCAGCAGGCTGGCTGGTGAACTGACACAAACGATTGGAAAGTATTTATATATGAAGACAATAAATGCATTTGATCAAATGAGAAAGTGACTGTCTGTGGAAAACTGTTGTTACTGTTTGTCAACAGCAGGGGGCGTTGAGGGTTTTTTTTTTTTTCCTTTTCTTTAAATGTACCCATGAATGTTACCGAACACTATGACAGCGTGCAGTGCTCTGTGTCTTTCATTATGTTGTCCTCTGTGTTCACATGTCTCTGATGAAGATGACTGCCATTCTCTCTGCTCTCCTTCCTCCTACTCATGCTGCTCTTTTACCTTCTTCTCACACATTATTTAATCATAGCTGCTTGTCCTTTTTGTCACGACGTACTTTGGTTGAGATGTCCCTGGCGCTCCCCCCCTCTCTCCATTGTACCTGCAAAGGGAAGAAATTAAGGATGAACTCTCCTTGTTAGTACTGTATGATGCCATTCCAGCTCTATGCAAAGTTTTTGCATGCCTTATAGTTTTCATGAGTGGCGTTACATTTTAAGCCTTGTAATTATCTGTATTATGACTTAACGTTTTCATCCTCTCATTATTACGTAATAAAAGGTTGAATCTAAATGAAGAAGAGTTTGTCAAATGTATTTTTTCTCTTCTGTCTTTCTCGGGCGATTTTCTTCCAGCCAGGATTTAAAAAATAAATAGACAGTGGTCTGCCTCTTTAAAATGTAAAGCTGCCTCATAAATATATATCATAAATGTAAAAAGAAATATTGGAAAACTCCTCCCCTTTCCTTCATTGGTCGAAAATATTTGTAGTTGCTGTTGAGAAAAGTAATTAAACTACTTGAATAAATCTGCAAATATTGATGTAAATAAAAAATGAAAACAAAAAAACAGTGCAAAATGGCAACATTCACTAAAAAATTATTTTTATTTTTATTTAATTTTTTTGAGGAGGCGGGTCTCAGGAGGTAAGCCATGAAGTGAGGCAGAGTCTGAGTGTTTGCCTTCATATCACTGCTATGTGTTATTTGATGTTTCCTCAGTGAGGAGAGTGTAAAAGAACCGTCTGTCGATCATAAGAGCATGAAGCAGCTAAAGAAATATAAACATCATCACAACTTTCCTGGCTTTTAGCTGCAACCTTAATACATTAGATCATTCCGACTTCATGCAGAACATTAAGGGGTGCTGGCAGGAAAAGATCGGGGTTAAGTCGGTAAAAGATTAGGCACTTCACAGATGCAGCCCACCATTAAAACATATCCCCAAATTCCAACTAGAAACTACAGTAAGTTTTTTCTCTAAATCTAGACTAAAGACCTTTGATGTTTTGTTGTCTGTTTGAGATGCTTAAAAGGTTTTTGTCTGATGTGGCCGCTGAAACTCACATCTGAGTCCATAAAAACACTAAAGTTTTTAACTCTTAGTTTTGTCTTTTGAGAAAAATCTTTAATTAATTCCTTAATGTTGCAAAAACAATGAAAAATTCCTTCTCATCATTGTAGATATGGTCATAATGGAACGTTTTAAACAAAGCTTTTATTTTTCAGTGTTGTACGCTAAACATTTCAGGATTCTTTACATCTACTTTTGTCTTTATTACCATGTGCTTCAGATACATTATTTCATGTTTACATTGACTGTGGATGATTAATGAGGTTGATGACAGTTAAGTCTTTCAAATTAGATCTGAGGAAAAGCTCAAGTATAATTCACACACTTCTTTAATCAAACATGCAAGGGTAAAGAAGAAATGATAATAAAGTGTTATTTGGGAGGACAGTTGTAAAAAAACTGTAATTGTTTTAAGTGTAACCGTAACAAGTGTTTGTTTATGTGATGTGGTGTCCTAACTTGTGAACTGGTTAAACTTTGGCCTCCCCCCCCTCCTCCCCTCCTCCTGCCAGCAGGTGTCTGTGTGAGGTGAATGGCTGTGGGGAAAATAGGACCTCTGTTCTCCACTGTCCCGGGAAATGAGCTGGAAAATGAGGGGCGGGGGAGACACACCTCCTTCTCAGGACCTGCTGCACTCTCCTCTGTCTGCCCGTCGCTGTCTCTGTCCCCCTCGATCCATGTTGTTTGAATACAGCTGGGACGTATGAATTTAGTAGGGTGCTTAAACAGGCCGACGATCTGTCACTGTGTTTCTCTTAAACCCCCACCCTTTACATCTCCCTCTCCATCCACCCCAACCTGACCTACCAGAGCCAAAGTCACTCCGTCCTTCATTCAAACTCAATCTGCTTTCAGCCCCTCTCAAAGCCTGCTTCAGAGGCGAGGTCCTTGTCGACAGCTTTAAACCTCATATTCTCTCACTAATGCTACAATCGACTGCATAGTGGAGGATTACGCTCTCTTCATCTTGTCATTAGGTCAGATGACTCAAAGAAGCAGATTTAAGCCTCTGGTTTGTTTTTGAGTACCAGGAGGAATAGGAGCTATCCGATCATTTACTGAAGTTAAAGGATTAATACACACTGTGAAAAAAGGGCTGCATTCAAAGCTTCACTTAAAGCTCCTGTGAGGAGTTTCAACTGGTTATGAAACGTCCTGAAACTGATAGTGATGCCTTTACATGAGCCCTAAAGGCAAATAAGACGGTCAGCGATAAGATTAATATTTCTATCTAGTTATTTGTAATTTTTGTAACCACTGCCGTGGGGGAAGGTGTCAGACACAACAGCACTCTGCAGAAACAGACATTAACCCTGTTCAGACTGTTGTTTCAAGCCACAATGTTTACACCCCTGTGATATTTTGCCTTCACTCTGATGTGCAGAGGCGTAATGGGGGGGGGGATGAAGTGATCCCAGATGGATTCTTTGGCCTGACAGTTTTTGTTTTAGATTCTAAACACCAATGTGTGTTGTGCAAAATAAGGAATTTCAGCTATGCAGCAGAAAGTGAGCCCATATGGCAGAAGAGCTGGTGTTCTGTTTATGTGCTGTGACCAAATTCACCAATGAAAACTGTGATGTACAAGACTTTTAGCTCCCATTTGTGGTCTCTTTATTTGACTTTAAGGTTGGATTTTCTCTGTGTAAAACATTTTGTTAATGTACAACCTCTCTGCTGGCCTTAGCTGATCATTTTGGACTTATTTATAAAAAAACACTAAGGACATGGAATTTAATGACTGATACACTTGATTGTTTTTTGTACATTTTCAGTCATACTGAATTGATTGAAAGTGTGTTTGTCTGTTTGGTAGATAAAAGAAAGATTTACTGTATACAATTCATCTGTTCCTTTTTTTTTGTAACAGCCCATCATAATTCAGTTCCATCTTTGACAATAATGCATGTTATAAACACCAGAGATGTCATATATGATGGTATACAACTTTTCTTTATCATAAATACCTTTTTGGTTGACTTTTTTAGTAAATATCGCTCATAATTAGTTTGTATTTTTAGTTACTTGCATTTTCTCATAGTGAACTTTCACTTAGGAAGTCCTTTATTGATGCACTTCAACGTTTTAATTTCTACTTGAATGAAAACTTTGGATTCCTTCTTCCACCAATGTGAAATATAAAAGAACCAGTAACAATAAAGGATGCTTGTTTGAGATGAAGAAAAGTTACTTTAATGATTTATTGAGGATCTATTAGAAACAGTTTCTATGTTCTGCTCAAATATCATTCAATGATTGAAGTTAAGTTTCTTAATTTTGTCTTAAAAACTTTTAAATCTGACCACAGCTAAATACTCTGAGCCCTAGCTGCATGTTGAATAGAGGATGAATAATTGATGCTCAGCTTCAGCCATGGTGTCTGTGTGCTCGTCCATTTAACTCCTATTAGAAACATGAGCTGCCATTGAAGCCTTAATGTGTGAAGAGCCACCTGTAATGACTGTCAAATACAATCTGTGTTCCCTCTCACAGCTGAGTGCGACCCCATTGTGACCGGCAGAGGAGTCCCCGGAGAGCGTGTGAAAAGTGTGTCTACCCTTAGTGTGTGTGTGTGTGTGTGTGTGTGTGTGTGTGTGTGAGGGGGCCAGCAGCAGGCAGAAGGCCAGGAGCTGTTGTCTGACACTGATTTGTAAAGGGAGACAATACGGCTCATTGACCTGCCCAGCTCCACTGTCTGTTGCACATACCTCGCCCAGCCCACCGGCCCTCCACGCTGACTTCACTGCTCTTTAAACACGAGCAGCAGATTGCCACAGGCTCTCGAGGAGGGACGGGTGGGGGGGGGGGGGGGACACAGGTTGCTTTGACAATGAAAAAAAGCTATAGTGATGCATAGCCAAAACTTTTATGAAAACAATACAGAAAAAAAACATGTTTCAAAATCCTCACAAGAATATGAAGCTCAGTATCTGTGACATCTATAAACCAATTCTCCAAATTTAGTTTTCAGTATTTTTGTGTCAGCTTAAAACTTTCTGAAACGAGGCGGGGCTTAACCTTTTAGGATTTCAGTTCCTTGAAAGCATAACTAAATCTTTCACCTAACCCTCATCACAAGTTTAAAACTATTAAATAGGGCAACAATGACTTTTCATAGTTCTCGATTGAGTTGTTGATCGCTTGAAATTGATTCGATTTTAAAATTGTTTGGCTTTTGAAAAAAATTGACCAACATAATTTCCTGGAGCCCGTCTTTTACACCTTCGAATGATTTGTTTTGAATATTTTCCCGACATTAAAAGCTCAAACAGCAATACAAGTAAACAAGTCTTGGTGATGATTACATGGTCACAAATATTGTTAACCAAGTTAAGTTACTGAATATATGAGGGTTTAAAATGAGTGAGTATCACATGTGTGCATGGGGATATTTACAACATCCATCCAGAGTGTGACATCTCTTCTCTGCTGCTCGCGTTGTAAACAAACACGCATCCTTTTGTAATCCATTCCCATTGTCAGAGTCTGGATGTGACCTTTTCTCTCCTCTCACCCCTCACACCCTTTTCTTTTTCCTCCCTTCTCTCTTTCACTGTCGAACACAAGCTGTTGCATCGTCCCTGCGGGCCACTCCCTCACTTGTCTGCCCCCCCTCGCTCTGATTCCCTCTCCCTCTCCCCACCTGTTGGAGCAATTGTTGCATTCTTATTGTTGTCTTCTTATTATTTTATGTCACTCACGAGGGTCCCCGCCTCTCTTTCTACAGGCTTTTTTTCCCCCCTCCTCCTTCCCTCTGTGGTGACACTCCTCCTTTTTTCTCCACCCTGTTGGTATAAAACTCTGAGGCCGACGCGGAGGAGTGACATTCAGCCGAGAACCACAGGAGGTCAAAAACTATTTCCAAAAAGAAATCTCCCAGCTTCCTCGGGTGACAGAGGGACACAAACTTCAATCTTTCTTTTTCATTTGGAAGTAAGCAAGTTCAGATTTTACCCAGAAAGCTTTGCAAATGGACCAAGGTGGAAATATGTCTCTGTGGTGTGAGGAGGATGATCAGAACCAGACTGAGGCACGGAACCAGCTCCAAATCAGGGGTTCGGCTCAGCTGCGGGCCGCCTGGGACCCCATCGTGTCGGGGCACCGTGTGATCCAGAGGCTGCTGCATGTAGAGGAGAGGTACATGCCCTCCATGCTTTACATCAGCATCATCCAGAGGGACCCAGAGCGCCGGGAGGAGCTCGCTAAATGGGCCCTGGAGGTATGAAACACACTTTTGTACTTCACTTTGTCTTTGGCTGAGTTCAGTAACCTCTGTAACTGATATCTCTAATCCCCCCCCCCCCCTCTTCAGGTGTGCTGTGAGTGCAGCTGTGACGAGGCCGTCTTCCCCCTGTCTGTCTCTCTGCTGGACAGGTTCCTGTCTAACTCTCTCTCCATACCCGTCTCGCCCTACTGCCTTGCTGCCGGCTGCATCCTCATCTCCTCCAAACTCACAGAGTGTGACAATGTGACCGCCGACACGCTCTGTGCTGCGGCTGAATACAGCTTCCAGGCCTCAAACCTGCTGGTGAGTCAGACACTCAACACGCCGGGCTGTTTCAGTCCTGAAAGTCAGGGCTGTAATGGAGTTTTTCCTTGACCGTCTGTGATCCTTCCCAGTTACTGCTACCTCATATCATACAGACATTTAACCTCACTTTTAAGGACATTCATTGTAAACTTGCAAACCTCAATTTTAGAAAGTAGAATAAACTTTCCCACCTTTTTGTAGTGTTATTATACATTATGCTAATAGCAAAACAGACAAAGATACATCTTAAAAATGAAAAAAAAAAATATATTTTTTGGATTATTGTGAAGCCGTATCACATTACATGACAAAATATAACTCCTAATCCCACCTGTTTTTCCTCCTGTAGGAAATGGAGCGTGTCATCCTCGCCACCCTCCGCTGGGACACGGCAGCAGTGACACCTCAGGACTTCCTCCCACATTTCCTCATCTCACTGAAGGAAATGAGTGGAGTAGGAGACGGCAGTGAGTCTGAGGGGGAGCTGCTCGCCACACTGCGGCGGCACAGCGACACCCTGGCTGCTATGTGTGCCTGTGACTCTCGCTTTATGGGAGCCCCTCCATCACTTGTTGCTGCAGCCTCACTGAACAGTGCCCTGCGAGGTCTGGGCAACAAAAGCCACGCTCAGCTGGCTGCTATGGGTGAAGCACTTGCAGAGCTCTGTCAGACTGACCTGGTGAGTAGAGATGAACAATTTTAAACTTCTTGATTTGGTTTAAGTTGACTACATTTAGAGTTAGGGTTTTTGCAGGGTTTAGAATCACATAGGCCTAGATGTTTTTTTATTATATGCAAACAGACTTAGAATACCTTTGTTTTGAGGGACCAGTTTGTTTGCTATTCATGCAAAAAGCAGGAAGAATATTGCATTTGTTTCAAAAAGCTTTAATGTCTCTGTCTTGCATCCCAGGCAGTGCTGCAGTGCTACAGTGAGATGATCGAGTATGCTCTCAGACAGCGGCTGAGGAGTGGGCTTCAGCAGGGCCCGATGGAGAAAGATGAAGAGGTGGAGACCGAAAGGCCTGGGACGCCCACTGACATGAGAGAAATTGATTTCTAAACGCTCAACCAACTATTGCATTGAGAGTGGGAATCAATCAAAAAACTCTCAAGTTCATCAGTCAAACTGATATAAAATCTATTATGACCTCAAAATGCTCTGACATGTTTTTATATTATTGAAATGAGTGATGTTAATTTATCATTTTTATTTATTCATGATGAACTTTTGCATCTATGTGTTTTCCACGTGCCATATTTTATCTATTTCTATTAATTTTATTATAGGCCTAGATGTTTTTGATGCATAATATTTATACTTTTAATTTATGATCCCGCACAATTGTTGACCATTAACATGTTAATTTATTTCATTTTGCCATGTCTTTGTGTTTCTTTATTGATATGATACACAACAAATATATTTTTCAAAGCAATTAAACGTTTTAAACGTTTGTATGTACTTTGTCTCCGTGTATTCTTCTTCTTCTTCTTCTTCTTCTTCTTATTATTATTATTATTATTATTATGTATTATTATTATTATTATTATTATTATGTATTATTATTATTATCATTATGTATTATTATTATTATGTATTATTTATTTTTAGATGATACATTCAATTTAGCTTGTAATTTCAAGATGAAGAATGCTTTCCTTTACTAACGCTGGTAAATAATTAGCTTTTAGGGAGTTGACATGAGTTCATTATTTATGATTTCAACTTCTACATATTAAGTCACATTTGTCATCTTTTATACATCACTTTCATTTAAACAACTCACCGATTTAAAAAAAAAAAAAAATAGTCTAAATGTGAGCTCGCAAGTGAAAACTATAGTTTTTCCGATAGTCCGTGAAGGTAGCATGTGGCTATATCTCGTGACGTCATTTTTAACCGACAGCAAAAACAGATCGTGCTCGGAGCATAGGATCTGGTATTTTAAACATACCTGTGGTAAGAGACGAGCTTTTCTAAATCATTGTGTGTCGGGACAAATGTTGATATCGTTTTAATATATCGGAACATGTTCATAGGAGAAAAAAAGAGAGATAATGTGAAGCTAGGAGAGGGACAGCTTAGTAAGAAACACGGTAACATTGTTACCTGTTTAGAGCTGACGGAGGGGCAGGAGAAGATTTCACGATCCTGTGAGGATGACCGTAAATGTTCTGTTTTTTTCACAAGAGATATTTGAAGATTTTTTAATTACATAAAATGATTTATTCATGACGTCGGGTTAATTCCACAGTCACGCCATCAAAAAGGATCCGCATCCGCATCCGTGTTGTCCCTTTAAAAGCTACTTAGCTCAATAGCTACGGACAAACAATATCATTAAATCTTTATATTTTATATTTTATATAGATATCCAATAACACGACAACTCCGCTGCCTTAACGTTAATATATTTTGTTAATTATACCCGAAAAAGAAATGATCAGAACTCTTACTAGGGGTATTTAATAACACATTTCTGAATAATAATAAACATTGTTTACGTGATTTCTTTCTGTTTTTTTAGATATTGTATCTTCAGTATTAGCAGAACACGTGTTGTCAAAAAATTAAAAGATAGTCATAGCAATCTAAAATTTGCAGATTGGCAACTGTGACTGATAAAATATGAATGTGGATTATTTCTGGATGAACTATAATGTACCTCACGAACACACACATCACACCAGGAGGACCTACAAAACTACAAATCTGTCTGTTTTTATTCTGTCTTTAAAAAAGCTTTTCAGTCAAAGTTTTGCATGCAGAGTTAATGACGTGCTCATAAATTGTGTGTTTTTGCAGGAGGATGAACTTAAAACCTGGCTGGCTGCTCCTTCTATCCATCTTCTGTGTTGGGGTCTGGTCGGTGCCTATAGATCGCAATGTAGGCCAAGAGGCAGCTAAAGAGGAGGTGCAAGAGGAGAACGGGGTAATGCCATTTGATGTGTTTTCAAAATGAAAGATTCCCTTCGGATGCAGCTTGGTTTGTCTAACCTCCCGTATCGAACTTCTTCCCTGCAGGACACCGGCCTGTACTATGACAGGTATCTCAGAGAGGTGATCGAGGTTTTGGAGACAGACCCTCACTTCAGAGAGAAACTGCAAACGGCAAACACAGAGGACATCAAGGTTGGTGTCAAAATGTTACTCTGCATTCTCAGTGAAAAAAAAAAAAAAAAAGCTTCCTGTTTTATCTTTTTCTGACGGTCTTGTGTTCTCCGTCAGAACGGTCGTCTCAGCAAAGAGTTGGATCTGGTCAGTCACCATGTCCGGACTCGCCTGGACGAGCTGAAGCGGCAGGAGGTTTCTCGCCTCAGGATGCTGCTCAAGGCCAAACTGGACAGCACCAACATTCAGAGTGAGTCAGCGTGGCAACATTTTCAACCTCTAAAGATACATTCTATACATTTCAATGAAACATCTTTGGTGGATTATTTGATGTTTCTCTAGAGAAATGAGAAAAACATGAAAATGCCTTAAAATCTTTTGTTTAACAAAGTGTCTTTTTAAAGTAGCTCAACTATTTATTATCTTGTGTTTAGTTTATGAAAACTCACATTTTGAAAAATGCTTATGATACCTTAATGATAAGTTGAAATTTTATTACTAAATGTCAGATTCTAAATGTTGTGTGTGCACAAACTTAATTAAACAAATCATTTCCCCAAGTAGCATATGTAAAAAAAAATATATATATGGAATGTGCCAAATTCTCGTGTGTAAAATAATAAGTGACACCTCTATAATATTAACACAAAGAAGAGTAGCAGGGTTAATGTTAAGGCGTGTGCTTAAAGTCCGGCATGTGTTTGACGTTTGATGTGTGTGATTTTGAAGCTCTGCAGATGGACCATGCCTCTCTGCTGAAGCAGTTTGAACATCTGGATCACCACAACCAAAACTTTGAAGCCAAAGACCTGGAGCTGCTCATTTCAACAGTAAGTCTCTCATGAGATACGTATATCTGGATCCCAAAGAGTGAAAAATAAAAAGGCTTTCCCTTCAGCTGGAATATGGATTATATTTATTATTATGTCCAGATTTGAACATCAGATTTGATCAGACTCAAGCAGGTCACAAATACCAACTGTTCCACAAAAACAACTTTGATGATAAATATTTCATTTTTTGGGCTAGGCCACCAAAGACTTGGAGAACTACGACGCCGAGAGGCACGAGGAGTTCAAACGCTACGAGATGCTGAAAGAGCACGAGAGACGGGAGTACCTGAAGGGCCTGGACCAGGAGAAGAGGGAGAAGGAGGAGAAGAGACTGCAGGAACTCAAGGAGAAACACAGCCAGCATCCCAAAGTCAACGCTCCGGTACGCGCATAGGTTTTTTTTTTTTTTTTGCGGTGGGGAACAAAGAGAATTCCGCTGACGGTCTTCTCCTCATTCATGTTTTATTTCTGCCACACACTCAGGGTAGTGTTAATCAGCTGCGGGAAGTTTGGGAGGAAACCGATGGACTGGATCCTCAGGAGTTCAACCCGAAAACATTTTTTAAACTGCATGGTTGGTGACAGCTCTTTTTATTTAGATATCATAAGGATTACACATAAATATACAGTGTATATATATATATATATATATATGAATAAAACTCTGATATCTTCTCTGCTTTTTTAGATACAAATGAAGATGGTGTTTTAGATGAGCAGGAGTTGGAGGCTCTCTTCACTAAAGAGGTAAATGTTGTTTAAACTCTCGTTAAGCTCTCCCTTGTTTTGGTTTTAAAATGCCGTGACTGACATCGACGGCTTCCCTGATAGCATCTAACATCTGTTCTCTCCCCTCGTCCAGCTGGAGAAGGTCTACGACCCCAAGAATGAGGAAGACGACATGATGGAGATGGAGGAAGAAAGACTGAGGATGAGGGAGCATGTCATGAAGAATGTAAGTCACTTTTAACCCTCTGCTTCCCGTCTTCATTGTTAGAAACGAGGCCGTTTCAGGCTTTACGTTTTTGTTTTTTTCTTTGCTTTCTGCTAATTCTGCCCGTGTTTCCGTGTTGAAAGGTGGATGCAAATCAGGACCGCCTCGTCAGCTTGGAAGAGTTCCTCAAATCCACAGAGAAGAGGGAGTTCAATAATCCCAAAGAGTGGGAGGTAAAGAGCGTAGAGGTGGACTTGAGGTTAGGGGGAGTGGTGGCTCATCAAGGAGCGATCAGTGGTTCAAGGGTAGGACAACCAGGGAGTGTGTGTGGTAAAGTTTAATGGGAACTAGTTTCCTTTTTCTTATCACCTCACACACTTAAAGCAGCACCCTCAATTAGCTGCTATCAATAGTCATCAATCAGTGTTTGATCCCGGACACTAATATTCAAGAACCTCAAACTGTTCTTTGACATGCGCTCCTGAAAATTTCAACTAAAAAAAGACTCATCAGCTGCAGATTTAACATCTTCCAAAGCTAACCCTCAAGTGCTCTTGTGTCAGCTCAGGAGATATTCTTGATTTTATTTTACTTCTTCTACTAGCTATAGTTTGTAGATACTTCACAAATGAAGGCAAAAGCAAATATATGGGTGAAGACTTTGGAAGAGAGGCCTCCACGCCATACAGACCATTGAAGAGGATCAGCGTAATAATCATCTGGGTGTAATATTGGACAGGCTTAACTGGTTTGGTGTGTACAAAACTCGTGATTCACCTCCACACCTCCACAAAACACCTAATTATCAACCTGCCTGCGATTGTTTCATAAAGTAATCAAAGGGAAAAGAAGGTTACAACATAAGGTTTAAATATCAAGCAAGCTAGGTTGTTGGTGGTCCTTAAGTCAAAAGTCAGGGGGGAAAAAAAATCATAAAGATGATCCCGGTCACCAGCCACCAATCAAATATCCATCCAGTTTACGAGGCATTTTGATAATCCTGTAGATTTTTTGTTATAACATTCATTCGCCTGCTGCCTCTCTAGACACTGGAAACCAAGCCGGCGTACACGGAGGAGGAGCTCCAGCGGTTTGAGGTGGAGCTCAGAGACAAAGAGGAGGAGCTTAAGAGGAGGGCGGAGACTCTGCATCAGGAGCAGGAACTGCTGAAGGAGAGAGGGAAAGCCCTGGAGGCCCAGAAGAAGGAGTACCAGCAGGTGAGTGTCCCTCTACATCAGACCCAGACATTAAGTTCAATCATTAATGGAATTGTATTGAATGTCCTTGATGATGCAGCAACCTGAACAGAACGTGTTTCCGATGTAATGTCTCGTATTTCAGGCAGTGTTAGAGATGTCACAGAGACAGAAGGATCAGCAGGCAGCAGAAGTGCAGCCCCCTGCTGGTCCTAACGGAGAACTTCACTTTAAACCAGATACAAATAAAGAGGAGGATAGAGGTAAACATCTCTGAGAAATGATATGTGCAGTAATGTCATCGTTTGTGTTTTTTGAATATATTTTGATAATGAAACTTTTTCTTCTAGAACCCACTGGGCAGAAAGTCCCAGCTGCACCTGAAGTAGAAGTCCAGAATAACCTGCCAGCAGAACCTCCACAGAATCTGCCTATACACACTTAATGCAGCACGCTCCAACAGCCTTAACACACACACATACACACACACACACACTCAAAGGCTCACACACACACACACACACACACACTCAAAGGCTCACACACTGATTGCACTGACACATTTGGCTCCTAATGAGTGGAATATGTGAACTGTATGTATAAACTCGGACAGACGTGACTCATGAATCATGACATATTATACTGTGTTTTCATCAGATTAAAGACAAGAGATGTGGATATCATTACACTTATTCCCAGAAATCTACAGTTTCAGGGAAATCTTCATTTCTGCCGGGTATTTCAGTGTACAATCATTAACATCTCAATAAAGTCATAATTGGAAACCACTAAGCCAGAAGCCCTGGGCTCATAGTAATTGTCTTTTTTTTTTTCAACCGGAAACTTCTGCTAAAAAAAGTTAAGAAACTTGAATTCATTGTTTTCGTCTAAAACTTCAGCAATGGGTGTTGTGTGAGATCGCATACCTTAGAAAGCAGCCACATAAAACTGACCCTTTCATCTTTCTTCGATCCCTGAACTCTTGGTACAGTTTATTTCTTCGTTTAGAGAAAGACGTTTTGATGTCAGATGCAGCAAGCGTATTTCCAAGTGTGAAAGAAAGAGCATATAGTTACTCCTATCTTGCAGCTTCCCTATAAAAATGAAAAACAAAACTAGAAAAATCCTAATGTTGAAAGAACTAAAATAATATTGTACCAAGAGGAGGAACTGACATGGACTTAAGTGCGTTCTGTAACGGTTAGAGGTCTCATCAAGATGTGTCATATGACTTGTTGAAGTATAATGTATAGCTTGATGATAATTATTTAAACCTCTAATTACAATCTGAATTTAAGGTTGAAGCAGGACAAAGTCACAAAGTGTAACCAGGGGTAACGGGTTTTCTTCACACACTGTTCTGATTTGTTTAAGTTTTCTTTCCAGTGTATGTTGTTTTGAGGTTGAAACAACAGAGGAAACACAGTTCGGTAGAAACAGATTGACAAAGAACAGGTCAGAAGTGAAGTGTCACAGTGATGTACAACCAGCGTACGGTCCTGCTCCTCCTCTTCCTCCCTGTGTTTCTGCAGAATCTGTCCCTGTTGTCCACTGTCACGGCCCCCGGGGGAACTGCTACTGATCCTCGTTGTCCTGCTGACATGATGCTCCCCTAGTTGACACTCAGGGCATTCCTATCAGCATTCCTCTGACCCGCTGACCTGTCGTGACCCCGCACGGACCCTCCTCTCCTGGTGACCCTGCAGCTGTGTGGTGTCACTCACTGCTCCCAGATCAGTCAAATAGAGGCGTCTTTAGGAAGCTTCCTGGCATCTGTAATTCATCCTTTCTCTGACACACTCTAGTTCAAACAACATTAATCAAAAGGCTCGGATTGGAAAAGAGGTAGGTGAAAGTCACTTGTTCTCAGAGAATAATTTTCAACATTAAAGAAAAGACTTTAGTAAATTTTAATGTTGTGTTTTTTTGGATTATGTCCCTCAATGATACCTGCATCAATTTAAGATTCCCTATGTGCTGGCATAGTTTGAAAAGCTGTGCATAACACAGTAGCTCATAAAAAGAGGGATATGATATAGAAGTCGAAGTAAATATATATTTACTCTCTACTTTCAGAAAAGACAAAGTAAAATGTAAGCGTGTGGTGATGAACGGACCCTCGCACCTTTATGCACCTTGGGCATAAACTAAAAAATGTGGGGTTTGTTGCATGAGCTGAGTTTCTCTGCAGCTTCAACTGTAATCCAGTAGATGGTGCTGTCACCATACCCACATTTATATGTATAGCTGTTCAGGCCAACACTGTCAGCGTTTGAGAAATTTTAGGCACAAAGAACACTAAGTATTACTGGCTTTTACGTCTTGATAGTGGATGAAAAGTCCCCAGAATTTCCATTTTTAAAAAATATAGTTAAATTTAAAAAAAATTTGACCAAATTCCTCATTATTTCCGTCAAAAAAATAGCAACGTATCCCAGAATGAATGACCAAAAATAGCTCATATTTTCAAATGAAAATTCAGACAAAATATTCAGATTCAAATTTCTGACAAAAACATCTGAAGAATATTCACAGGCACAGTAATTGTGTATTCTTCCAATATGTTTTCTCCTTTTTAGTACACCTGTAAGACTATTTGTGTGTGTGTGTGTGTGTGTGTGTGTGTGTGTGTGTGTGTGTGTGTGTGTGTGTGTGTGTGTGTGTGTGTGTGTGTGTATGGATAGGTGAGATATTTTTCCTGGTTTTTTGTCTTTCAAATCATGTCTGATTTTGGCTCCTGCATATTGTTGGTCGAATTCAAAGATTTGTTGCTCGTCAGACTGGATCAACTTTCAAACACTCACATGATTTGAGCACCGGTTTACCATCTCACTTGACATCTGAGTGCTGTGCTAGTGATGTGATGTTGGTTTGGTATGCAGATCTGTCTGTGTGGTGTATTTGGGCCCCTAGTATTCCTGCTGACAGGCAGACTGGAGCTTCGGTCCTGAACCGGCTCTCCACAGAGTCTCTTTGTGACTTCTCTCTGTTTGGGTTCAGTGGTGCTGAGTCATATAGCCGGCTTGTCTGTCCCAGTTAAGCCCCCTGCTTATGATCATTAGGGAAGTCAGGTCTACCAAAAACAATAATAATACAGTAAATAATGCATACTTCACCTACCTTAGTAAGACTTTCAATCCAAGATTTTTACTTGCAATTCCTTATTTTTACATTTTGGTATTATCGCTTATACTGTAGTTATGTAAAGGACCACATTCTTTTTCTACCCCTCAATACAAAGATGTGCAGCGATGAGAGGTTTATATCCATAGACAATTTGATCTTCTTGTGAGCGTGACACACTTGAAGTCCATTTTCGAGAAAGGGATTCCTCTTAGCTAAACAAGACTCGCAATGGCTCAGTCCAAGATGACATAATGAATGAAAATGTATCCAGGACTGGATGTTACCTGCTTAATTGTTTAGCTCATTCAGCTGCCGAGTTTTCAAACTAACTTCTTGTTCAACAAACAAGTTCAGGATTTTTTCATTAGCGGTTATTATTCTGTTCTTTTTTGCTCCATAGCTTTTTCTGTGTTTCCTTTCTCGGGTAGAGAAACTCCATACTTTTTGTTGCCTGACCAAGCACCCATAAGCCATTGCATTGCTTGAGGAACTAGAATTCATGGTAGTGAAGTCTGTGATTGTATGTGGTCTATACTGCTTGTTTAATTTACACATCTTGAAACAGGGCTATGAGGAGGTGATGGAGGTGTGGCTGTGACAGTCGTGTTTCCAGCTGGTTAGTCGGGATTCAATGTGGAATGTGGCCATGTACTGAGCCGTCAGTGAGGTTGACTGATGGTGAACGGAGAGGCTCACACTGGGTATTCTGGGTGTAAAATGTCAAGAGCACAAAGCAATCGCAGGTTATTACACACTCACACTTAGCTGGCGGGCAGCTCCTTGGGCCTCGATCAGTCAGAGTCAAGCAGCATTGAGATTCTACCCTGCATCCTTTTTCCTCGTACGTCCTGCAAATGAAACGGTCTCCTCATGTGGGACACATGAATCAGCTGTTTGACTTGGCCCTTTAGTAACTTCAGCATCAGCGAGGGAGGAGGGAGAGGGGCCTTCACCTCCTCTTTCTCCTCTCTCTCTCTCTGAATGTTTAATCTTCAGGACATATTACCTCAGTGACCAGATCTGAGGCAACGCTCAAGATTGTTAAAAAATCCAGAGAGCAGAAACAATCAGTGTCTAGTTAATGATGCAACCAAACATCAATCCTTAACGATGGAGCCGTTTAAAGTCAACAAATCTCTGCCAGACTTACAGTGTGCCATCTCGTTTAACCTCTGTTAACAGAGTCCAATTGGGATTCAAGACACTGTGTTGTTGTTTTTCGCCCCTTAATAGCAAACAACACTCTGAGGCCAGATAGTAGAGTCGTACGAGGCTTTATTTACTGCCTCCCAGTACCACTGGTTTCCACTCCCTGTGATTTTTACGAGCCAGAAACAAAGACGTTCATTGTGTCCCTCTGCTGTTGTGGTTTTACTACCTGTAGCAACAGCACAGCGAAACAACTAAACCACTGTTTTTACGTGATGTGTCTTATTTAGAATATTTATTTTTAGATAATTTCGTACAAGGTTACGATATCTTCTACTCCATGAAAATAGGTATTAAAGACGATCAAAGAAGCAATTAAATATTTTGCAGGACAATTTCATATTAATATTGTAAAATTCAGATCAATGTAAATGTTTTAGATACTTTTAACTATTGTGATTTTGTTTTTGATTTTGGAGCCTGACAAAACTACGACATTTGTGTTTGTCTCATAGCCTCAAACTATTTCCACAGCATTGGAGTAAACAGTAGTTGTGGTAAATAAGCCACGAAAATAATTAAAGAACACTTATGCCTTAATTCTTCTTGTCTTCAGTGATGCTCACTCGAAGGTAAAATGCATGCGTCAAATCATTTGCTCTTCAAAAAAGAAGTCAGAAAAACAGGATCATTTGAAGTGCTTCATATGTGGCTGTTGTCAAGGTAATGGATCAAACTAGTGTGGTAATGCGGCTCCTTTAAGTCTTTCTGGAGTTCAGATTAGGTCTCACCCTCTCCCTCCCTCTATACATCCCCCCCCCCCCCCCCCCCTCCTTCCCCTTGTCTCCATCCATCTGTCTACAGAACCATCAGGACGTCTAATAACCAGAACACAGGGAACACCCTAAAGTCCCACTGTTTCACTGGAGCCTTGGCTACAAGCTTCCCCTGCGATGTAAGTGTGTGAATGTGCTCTTGAGTCAGGACACGAGATTGGGAAAAAGGGAATCATAAACATATATGTACATTTTCATAGGAATATTTTGTAAGTGGCTACCGTAGAACACAATTTGCAGCACACAGGAAAACAGTGGATGTTGTCAACGGCTTTTTAATTCCAACTGAAGCAGATTCAACAAGCAGACAGGTACAACACAATTCAGTGCCAATATTGGCTCGAGCCTTAAAAAAGTATTTGGGACTGGACAGGGGGCTCGGGCGAGGTGTTCAGAACCAGCACAAAGACGAGTGTGGTAAGGTGGAGGCTCACGCATACTCATGCAACAGTTCAAAAACTGGGCAACAAAAGTGTGCGGGAGATGTGGTTCTGGGAGTAGCAGATCCATAATCAGATGAGCACTTCAGTGTTGTTGCGAGGAAACACAAATCAGCCAAGCGGAGAAGCAAACAGAAACTTTGAATGCCGGGACAGAACTCAAGGCCAGGGACAGAAGGCTGGGGGTAATTTCTGGGATTAGGACAAAGAAGGCAGGTCAGTGGGAAGCACGGTCGTCAACAAGGATTCAGTCTAAGGTCGCTTTCACATATGAAGTCTGCTGTTCTGTCTGTTTTGGGTCATGTGTTTTCTCCAAACTATGAAAGACAGAGAACAGTGACTTTAATTAAAGCCTTATCTGTTTACATTATTCATTTATCCCATTAAAGTAAGCAGACGTTTCATGATTAATTGTCAAGAGTTATGTCTTTGTTATGTAACTGTGCCACAAACTGATCCAAAGAGAAGAAAAAAACGGCCCTGTCCTGCATGCTGTCTGTCTCCTCTCACAAAGAGGAATTCACCCTTAATCCTGCAGGTTATGTGTTGGGTGTTGTCCAATAGCTTACATGTACATCACAGCAATGCATGTGCTTTTCCCTCCCGCCTCTGTGTCTAATTGTCTGCTTCCTATGTCAATCGGCCATTCGGCTGTTTCTTTCTGTGATTACAGAGTGAAAATGTCTTCCCGAACATTTCCATCCCTTTGTTCGATCAAACTTTCTGAGTCTGTTTTTTTGGAGGGCGCATGTGTGGTCAGGTTGAATTGGTGGCTAGACCCCGTCACACACATTCCTTTTCATTCAGCTCGAAGAGAAAGGAGGAGAGTAGGACAAAAAGGGGTGAAAGTAAGAGTGAGACAGAGAGGGAGTGAGTCAGAGGCTGGGGAGAGTAGGGGAGAGAGAGAGAGAGGGAGAAGGCCAAGAGACATTTGTCGTTGAGTGGACGAGCATGGACAATCCCTGGCACACAGCTCTTTGAGTGTCATGTACACCACCCCTTCGCTCTCCCTTTTTGTCCCTTTCACTGCCTGCCACCCTCCCCTCGCTCTGCCGCACCCTGTGGCCTCTCTGCTGTGGGTTTGGGGGGCTCGCCCGCCTCTATAAAAGCCCTGTTTGTGCCCCAAGTGGGCTTCATTCCACATCATGGAGAGTCAGAGAATCCATTCCTCTTACAGGAAGCGTTTTGGGCCTCAGGGCTCGAGCAGCACAGGAGTCCGTATTGGGGGCCTTTCTTCCAGCCGTGCCTCCTGGCATGGCACCCCTCGCAATCTCACCCACTCCAGCCCCATATCCCGGATCTCCTTTGGCTCAACCAACACCGCCCTGCTCCTGGGGAGCCCCGGGGACCGGCTGGACTTCTCAGCAGACACCCTGATGAAGGCCCATTACAAGGAAACCCGCACCAACGAGAAGATGGAGATGATGGGCCTGAACGACCGTTTTGCCAGCTACATAGAGAAGGTGCGTCTGCTGGAGCAGCAGAACAAGGTGCTGGTGGCGGAGCTGAACCAGCTGAGGGGAAAGGAGCCTAGCCGCCTTGGAGACATCTACCAGGAGGAGCTGAGGGAGCTGCGCAGGCAGGTGGACGGCCTCACTTCAGGCAAAGCTCGGCTGGAAATAGAGAGGGACAACCTGGCATCAGATGTGGCCATGCTCAAGCAAAGGTATGAAGGAGCAGGGCGGGACTCCTGAGGGAGGGGGATCAGATTAGCTGTATTTACAGTCACGCTATTCCACTATCCTGTTGTGTTTCACCTTTACTCTTATTTTCAAAGGATAACTCTCATTAGAATGTACAGGTAATGTATAATGTAAGATGTTCTGAAACTCTGGCTTTTGCAAACCTCTTATTTGAAATGCATGCATACTGTGCTGATGACATTTAAGCTCATTCTGACATTTGTCTAATTGGATGTTTCTAGGAATTTCTTAAATACTATATATTATGATTGTACTGTTCTGTGTGCAATAAGAGTGTTATTTTATAGTTTTAAAATGTGATAAAAAATTGTTTGAAATTAACATAGAGGGGAAGAGTAACAAACAACTTCCAGCTTTAACCTTTATCAACAAATCTTTTTCGATACATCTTTTCTGAAGTGTGCTTAACGTTAGTAATGTTTTTTCTGCACCACAGCTTCTTTGCATCTCAGTGGTTAAAAATAGCAATTTCCCCTGACACCATGTCACCAATAGTTTCTGCTGCAGCTCTTGGTTATTGATTCTGCAAACCCATTATTTGAACTTTTTATTAAATAGCTAACCTATAAACAAGGCATTTAGTTTGGCAAAATCTGAAGTCTTTTTTCATCTTTTTCATTACAAATGCATTTATATGCAGATTTACTCTGTCTCCGATTTGCTGGAATGCAGCCCACTGTGCTCCGCCTGAGCTTTACTCCTGGATCCCTCTTTACAAACTTGATCCTGACTGAACCCCTCGCAGCCTGAGCGAGTGCGGAAGAATGAGGCAAACACAATGGTGGCCCTGTATGGGAGCAAAAAGACAGGCAGATGTTCTCTTGTGTGCTGTTACCCTAAAACTCGAAAAAAAAAAAAAAAAAACTCACTGCAGTCTTACAGCCATATTTTCCCACTATAGGCGCAAGCATGGCATGCATTTATGACTTAATGTAGTCAAACTCGTCCACTAAGAGGAGTGAATAGTGATAGGTGGGGCCTGGAAGGTCAAAGGTCATTTTTGTGATTCCTTCTGCTTTTCAGGAACCAAACCATTCAGCAAATGATGTTACAGATGTTAGCCCAAAGTCTGGGACATGAGGTTGTCACGCTTCTTCATGGACCGCAGATGTACTGAATGGGTGGTGTGTGTCTGAATGTGAGGCAGCGTATGGACTGTGTGTGTGTGCGCGCGTGTGTGTGTGTGTGAACTCCATCCCGTGGGAAAGGCCTCTGGCTGTTAGATGTGAGTGAGAGTGTAATGATGCATAAGTTCTCCTTTCAGCTGAGCATTGGTCATCACAGAGGCACTGAGGGTATAGCACAATAACTCTCAGTTAAAAAAAAAATGTTTTTTTGGCCCCAATTATTTAGTTTTCCTTTATACAGGAATTTCATATTCATGATAAAAAGCTTTATGCTCTTGTGTGTGCATGGTGATTTTTTGCAAAAAAAAAAGCAGCAAGAAGAAAATAAATAGTAAGACATGAGAGCAAAACTGAAAATGTGTTCTGAATATTTTTTTGTATTTCTAACACACCTAGATGAACATATCTGTGATTTTTAAACACATGTTTCCCTTCATATGGAAACAATGTCAACATTTTTATATGTTGCTCCAGTTAAACCAAGCTGTCACCTCCAGTGTTGAAAAATGGAGCCAATGCATTTGTTCAAAAAGGCTGCAGTACCTCAAATGTCCACTTGAGGCTGGACGCAACAGCTGGGAAATCCACATTAGATCCCATGATAACATGCCCATTTTTAAAGCATAAATAAACATGTTTACAGCCTGGTTAAAAAATGGCAGATATAGTCTCAATAGCCCATTTCTTAAAGCAAGTAACATTTCTTAGAAACTGATCTGGCTGAGAGCTCTGCATAAACTTCAATAATCAGGTACATAGCATGTCCAATATGGCTACCACCATTGATGGGTTTATAACGGCTCCTCAGAAATGAATAAGACGTCGCTGAGACCACACCCATGTTTTATAGTCTATGAATGCAATTAGCTAAGTTTTGCTAATCATATGTTAATCAATACTAAAAGTGTCCAAACAGCGCTGTGTAAATGTATGTGTCTTGATGGATAAAAGGCAAATAAGCCATGTCATCTCTGAGCTCCCCTTTTCTGTTTCAATCAGGCTGAATGAAGAGAATGGCCTCCGACAGGATGCAGAGAACAATTTGAATGCCTTCAGACAGGTAATTCTGCCATTATTTCAGTGAATTCATAAAATAAGTGTCTGTCTATAGCTTCATTTCTAAATAAGCCTCACTCTTTTCATAGGATGTGGATGAGGCTGCCCTAAATCGGGTCCAATTAGAGAGAAAGATCGATGCCCTGCAGGATGAGATCAACTTCCTGAGGAAAACTCACGAGGAGGTAAGAATCTAAATTGAACTGTTCAAATAAACGTAACCTGTCACTGCCTTTACCTTCACCCACATTCAATCACCGCCTTTCCATGTTTCCTCTTACGTCACTCTATTTCACCTTCTACCTGCTCAGGAGCTGCGTGAGTTGCAGGAGCAGATCGTGGCCCAGCAGGTGCATGTGGACCTTGATGTGTCCAAGCCAGACCTGACGGCTGCTCTGAGAGACATCAGGACCCAGTATGAAACCATGGCAACCTCGAACATGCAGGACACCGAGGAGTGGTACCGCTCCAAGGTCAGAAGACTCACTTATGTCTCACTTATGTAATGTAATAACAAGTAATCACACTGTATGTAATTGGACTAATAGGGAAACTGTAATGACATCACCTATACTCACAGGCTGTTTGTCTTTGTCAACAGTTTGCTGACCTGACAGATGCAGCCAATCGTAATGCAGAAGCCCTGCGCCAGGCCAAACAGGAGGCCAATGAATACAGGCGTCAGACCCAAGTGGTGACCTGCGATCTGGAGGCCCTCCGTGGGACAGTAAGTCCACAAAAAATACACAGAAAACACAACAGTGTATATATTAAGTGGAAATCAAAGGCTATACTCCAAAAAACTATTTAAAACGACATCAGAAACTTTGAGAAATGACTCTCAGCTGAAACATGTTTACATCTCATAAAGAAAATGGCATCCATTTTTAAAAACTAGCAATAACTTTTGCACCAGGAAAATGTGTCATTGATATGTCTTCATATTGTAAGTGTAATTTCTAAATACATTACAATAACCATGCCGCTGGTTTAAGAGATGCAAAGATGGAAGTACAGCTAACTGTAAAGTTTTTTTTTTTTTTTTCAGCTAACTGTAAAGTAAAACGTGTGTTTTTCAGCAAATATTTCAGCCTAAATTAGACACTAATACTGCAACACTGATTGGTGGTAACTTTAAATGGAAGCCACCTGTTAACTGCTTCAAATAATAGTGAAAGCTTGAACATTAGATATGTCACAATATTCCCAAAGTTTTTAGGTTCAAGATATCATCATGACAGCATTAGCTTATTTGGCTGACCATTTACCACTTACCAAGATTAAAGCTGAGCTGACATTTTGGGTTAATGTAAATTATCGTTGTCCAGCAGCACTTTACAAACAAAAAGTGGACTACAATGGAAAAAGTGAGTGTACACGGTTTATCAAATATGAATGTAAACACCTTAAAACTTCATTAAAGCTGACTTTAAACTGTATCACCAATCTTTATTTTATACAAGTACACTGTACTATATAGAAAAAACGTGGTGTAAGCATTATAATGGTTTAAAAATAGAGAGGAGAAATATTGTAGCAGTCGTGTTTATGGTGAACTGTAATAATACATGGTAGATATTATCATCACTAGTAGAAGGGGTAGTTGCTGAAAGTAGTGAAACAAACTGTCTTATCAGCAGAAAAGGCTTTTAAGTAATAATATTGGCCTATACGCTACACTCTGCTACATTAGATGTTTGCTGTCCATTACTGGGTCTTAGCATAAATACGTCTCTTCTTCCCTTCTTTGAGAACGAGTCTCTGGAACGCCAGCTCCATGAGATGGAGGACCGCTATACCATGGAGACTTCAGGTTACCAGGATACAGTGAGCCACTTAGAGGAGGAGATCCATGCCCTGAAGGAGGAGATGGCGAGACACCTGCAGGAGTATCAGGACCTGCTCAATGTCAAACTGGCTCTGGATATCGAGATTGCCACCTACAGGAAGCTGCTGGAGGGAGAGGAGAGCAGGTGTGCCAGAGTTTGGAAGACAAATGTGTTGAGATAGTGAATATTTATGAACTGATATTGTTCCTTCTCTCTTCCTCTAGGATCACCATTCCAGTTCAGAGCTTTTCCAACCTGCAGTTTAGAGGTTAGTATCAAAAATGTTCAATTCTTTAAACTGATATTTCAAGTAAACACGCAAAGACTCGCGAAGTGGACTTGGCCACCATGACTGCAGCACTACACTGTTTTATGGATTTTTGTTTAAAGCTTTAAGTTTGTCACTTTGGTCATTGTCATTTTTTTTGCTAAAGCCAGAAGTGACAAAACCTATTTGGACAAGTGGGTAGCGCTGACCAGGAACAAAGTTAGAAGACACTGAGTTATAAGCTAGCTTGGTTAGCAAGCTGTACCTGTAATTAAAAAGAAACGGTGTAAGAGATAACCGGGATTTTCCTAAGCAAAAAATGAAACATAAAATGATGACTAAGAAAAATTACAAATAGAGTCATTTTCTCAAAAAAAATACATTTTTTTAAAGAGTCACATGTTTTCCACCTTTCATTGTCCATCGCTTATTGTCAGACACAATGCTTGATGGCAGGGGGGAAACTCCTTTGATAGAGTAAAATATTGTATATTAAATAAATTGTTGAGGTACAAAATTGTGCCTTCTCTCTGCTTATACCGATATTTCAGAAACCAATCTGGACACTAAACCCCCAGAGGCCCATGTGAAGAGGAGTATCCTGGTTCGAACTGTGGAGACTCGAGATGGGGAGGTACAGCATGTGCTTTTAAAGAACAACTCACTCACTCACTCACTCACTCACTCACTCACTCACTCACTCACACACACAAAAGCAGCTGATCTGCACATGGACTCTATTCCCTCCGGAGGGCAATGTTGAACCCTTCTGCAGATTTTCAACCATACTCATTGTAGCCCAGCACACCTGATGCCCAATGTTGGCTAATCAGTCACAGAAGATGTAGCTATTCTTTTTTTCTATTTAACTCTCACCTCTTTTCCTTTCAGATCATAAAGGAGTCAACAACTGAACATAAAGATCTTCCTTAAAGTTACACAACCAGAAATGCTTCTTACATTTTTTTATTTCCATACCCCAAAGCTGCCCCAAACAGTCATCACATTATTCAGTGTTACCCTTTTTTTTTTTTTTTTATCAGAATCTGCATGCTAATAAGATAACTACCCTACAGCCATGATTTAACCATTAAACACAGCTTGACTCACTCATTAGGATGACTCTAAAAACATACAGTACGTTTTTTTGACTTGAGTTGGGTGCAGGTTGGTCAACTTTGATTTTAAACTTGATTGATGGACCAGATTTTGTAACATCGTTTCAGATTAGTTGCCATAGCAGAGGCCTTGAAATGTAGCAAATTGTGTTCAGCTAATATGTAGCGTTGTGGAGGTTGACATATGGTATTTGTGTATGTGAAATGAGTAATAGTAAGTTTAAGATGGAGGATGCGGTTTCAGTTAGTTAAAAACAGGGATTGAGACATGTGTGTGTGTATTATAGAGCACCTTTTGGCAGGACAGCAGGTGATGTTGGACGTTTGAATGTATTTAACCCTTGTACGGTGTCATTTTTAATTTCATACATTTGTTGTAGCCACCTAATCTGTCTGTGTGTTTCGTCTTGTATTAAAAATCCTTTATGACTGCTCAGGTGTTTTCGACTGGTGCATTACTGTCTCACATCTGACCGACAAGGAGTGTGCGCACATTACTTCTCTCTTTCTTTTTTTTTATTTTTGGGCTTTTACGCCTTTATTTAGAGAAAGGACAGTGGAGAGAGTTGGACATTGGGGAGAGAGAGAGAGTGGGGACAGACATGCAGGAAAGGAGCCACAGGTCGGATTCGAGCCCTGGCCACCTGCTTGGAGGACTCTGGCCTCCGCACTAACCACTAGGCTATCGGTGCCCCGTTTACTTCTCATTTTTTAACTCCCCTTTACAGCCTGCCTTACATGTCTGCTTCAGAAGGGTAACCAGAAGACAAAAACTAAATCTAGTGTAACAACAGAACTCTAATTTAATGATCTGTGGACATTGGGATCAGAAACATGGCTCCAAAACATATCGCCATAGCAAGCAAAGTGCCATAGAAAGCAAAATAAGTAATCAAGAATCAATCAAGATAAGTAGACACATATGACACAACATTTCACCAATATCAGAATTTATGACTTCAAGTTCCATTCTTAAAGTTCTGAATTCTGTCTAATACATTGACTGTAAATATTACTAATCAATCAGTGTAATATCTTTTAATAGTCACAATGCAGTGTTTCTTTGTTTTACCTTAAAACATCCATGTCTAGATTTTTGTATGTGATCAACTAAGATAGCAGTGACCGTGGCAACCTTTACATTGAGGGCACATGCATATTGTTCATAAAAAATTGTAACAGTGCATTAACAAGAGCAGGATGTGAGGTCTTATCAGTAAACGACAAGATTTTACTTTGTGCAAACAAAAAAATGGTGGTTTCCTCTGTCACTTGAGTGCATCCCGAAATGACCCCATCAAATTTTTTTCTGACACCAAGACATGTCAGGGCATGTTTTATCATCATCTAGCAGAGGCGTGAGGGACATAGCCAGTTTGGGGGTGTTGGAAGAGGTGTTTGGGGACTGCTGTGACCCTTTTGCCCATCTTCCATGTAATCCACTGACATGTTTGATTTACAACAGACAGAAGGTGGTGATAACCTCGAACAAATCCCGCGACACAAACCTGCACAAGAAACCCTAGTGTTGTTCTGACTGTATTTTGAAAGGGAAGATGCTGGGGTAAAAAAAAAAAGGAAAGAGGCTGGAGGACAGAATGGATGGATAGATGTGATAGCTAGAACACAATAATCGCAGCTTCTCGCTTTGCAGGCTGTCAGTGGCTCTCCTGGCAGTTCCCCCGCTCTAATGAGAGTTGTGCGACGCCAAAGATGCCTGTTGCTGTGCTTGTCACCAAGGACACACATGTGAATTTAGTGTTCCCATGTGCCTCCCACCCACCTTCTATCCTCTGCAACGCCCTCCCCTCGTCACTAACAACTTCCCCCGTTTCTCTTCTAACATTCAGCCCCGGTTTGTATTCACTGTCGTTCTTAGAATGACAAAGACAGCTGAATCCTGCTTTTTTTTTAAAGAAGCCTCTGCATCTGTGAATATAACATTAGTTTTTTTTACCAATGCTACATGCTATAGCAGCTTGTTAAATCACCAACAATAAAACCTTTTGTTGGAGTTGATTCTTTCGTGTTTTAGTCGGAAGTCGTGTTTCTTTAATCGTCATGTAATTGCGACACATGCCTTCGCTGATCAGGTTTTATTCCACTGAAATGTTATGACAGCTAACTTGGGGGTGTTAGAGGTTTGACAGCAGGGGTCAAACACTGTTCATCAGGACTGATTGCTTCTGACCATTGGCTAGGCCCCACTGTTGAGCAGATGGGTGATAAGAAAAAAAACATTCCGGCTTAAAAACAAAAAACTTGACATGAATATCACATATGTTCTGTTTTTCACACTTTCGTTTGATATGGTTTTGATTCAAAAGAGACAGAAACATTATCATATTTTAAGGAAAGTCATTTCAGATTAAAATTTGTTGTATACTCATGTATGTTTTTCAACTGTTTTTGAGGTCAAAGGAAAGTGCCACAATCTTTCAGGTGTAAATTAACAGTGCTTTTTTTTCTTTATAGTTTTCCTTATAGTGTGACAGAGATGACACACCCAACCATTTAGAACAGTAGGGGATGGGGGAAAATTGACATTCAATAATCTAAAGGGAAAAAAAGAAAAGAAAAGGAAAATTACAAATAAAAAACAAATAACAAATAAATAAAAAAAATCAAGGTAACGTTTTGACTCCTCACCACAGCTCCTCAAGGGCCCACTGTCCAGGGAAATACAGAGGCAGAGGTGTAGGTATAGGCAACGGTATAGGTACCCCCCCCCCCCCCCCCCCCCCCCCCCCCCCATGTGAAAACTTAAGTTAGTCACTTAAAGTTGCCGGTGCTGACAGAATTTTTAAAAACATTCTTACATAATGGCTATTAAGCCCTAATTTGACTGGATTGCATCCCTTTCAAACAAAATACTTTTTAAAAGGTCGGTAGGGAGGAATGACAAAAAACAAAGTTTGTTTATTTGCTTTACACTTTAAAAAATAATTTAAGTTTTGCAATATAACTGGGGAGGATGCTTGGAAAAGGACAAAGTAGCTCAAAAAATATCTGAATAAAGAATGAAAGCACATATCTTAGAGTAGAATAGAAAATTGAAAACATATAGGATATGGCTTAAACTAGAGTAAAAATGTGTATTTATTCTGTAAACTAAATATCAGTAGAAGCATGGGGACAATTATTATAGCATAACTAAAACCAGATATGAAGTCCGGTTTCACTCCGAGATTGAGAGAAATGCACTTATGATGTGTGTATTGAAGTGTGTTTCAGTTACTTGAGGTGTGTAAAGTACAGTGAGTATCTGTTTAGCCTGGCTGCTATCAGAAGATTGGATGGTCTCTGGTCTGCACCGAAAGGCGACTCTGAGCTGAAGGAATTTCAGGGGAGATAAGAGTCCGCTGTGACGTCTGACTCTCAAACTATTTCCCATCAGTGCTGTTACACGGAGCAAAGAAATCGGCATTTGCTCATTATCTTTCCATAGCTAGTGTCAGGTGATAATCTGTCATGTAGACTTAAACATGGAATTCAAACACCAAAATACTAGAGGCTACTTTTTGTTAAAATACATGTGCATTCAGTGTTTTAAGTGTTCTCTCAATTCATACTTTTTCTCAATAAGTAATGCCTTTGTGCACTAGAACGTAATGGAATTCCTATAAAAAAAATTTTTGTATATGAACTCATGTGTACATGCATTTGGTTATCAAAGCTATTCTGATTGTGTTTCCAATGATATTTCTTGTCAACATTT
Organism: Labrus mixtus; assembly: GCF_963584025.1. NCBI lineage: Eukaryota > Metazoa > Chordata > Actinopteri > Labriformes > Labridae > Labrus > Labrus mixtus. The sequence continues at coordinate 16,205,596 of NC_083631.1, read as the reverse complement.
AGTGTATCAAAAATGTAATCAATTAATGGAAAAGCATGCTTAATCAATATCTTTATATAATTATTGTGACAGTTTGATAGCTGATTATGGAACTTTCCAGGTGTGCTTTTTTTCCTGTAAAGTTAAGAAAGTGGCAAGACAAAAAACATTATAGAAAAATCCCAAATATGCGACTCAAACCCTTTACTGGACTTACACCTGTAGTCAAATATTTTCACACCAATTTTTGAATTTGACAAACAAAAAGACAAACAGACCAAACACATATAGGTCAAGGTCATAAAAATAAAGTGTTTTCATATCTATGAGGACATTTCTATAAGGACAGAATCATTGGGATGCTCTACAGCACTGAACACACAAAATGTTGTGAAAGCTTTCAAGGGCATGTGTGAACGCAAGCAGACATTTCTTTTTTCTTAAGATTTATTTACCAGGCTTTTAATTCCTTTAATTGATACAGGAAAGTGTAAGTGTCAGAAATCAGGGAGAAAGACAGCGGGGAATGACATGCAGGAAAGGAGCCGGTCATTTTCAAACCACATTCATCGGAACCACAGCCCTGTACATGTTAGGCCACTGGCGCTCCAAACAGCCAAATCTTTCCAGCCATCTTCTCAGTAAAAATGTATGCAAGAGGTCGGGGTGAGGCAATGAACGAATGGAGCAGGTAAAATTCAGGAAAATTCCATGCAATCAAGTTTGAGGGGGTGATGACATTTAACCCTGCAAACGATTCGGCTTGCCAGTATGTTCTTCCCTGATCTTTTGTGTATAGATACAGTGAACGCATCTTAATTACACGTGATTGTATTGGGCTAATTTTAGCACATGCCATCGTTCGATCCGGGATATGCGTGAACAAGCCACTCAGGAAGACCTGAGAAAGAAATGTTCTCTAAACTGTCAGGAATGATTGTGTAATAAAAAAGTTTAACTTACAAATATCATGCAGCGTAGCAGCTCGTTGTCTCTCGCAAATGCACATCTCACACGGTTCTCACACCAAGGGGTCATGGGAAGGCATGCTCCTTGGTTATTTTTAGCTCTAAATTATCAAAGCTGTTGAGACAGAACACAGAACAAGCACCTCAGCCTGTCTGCTGAAGCACAGAGCCACGTACCCTCTGATCTCCAAACACCTCACAGAAGGAACATCTATATAAATAAACACGGGTTTATGTTGACCACTTTTCTCGAAAGAAAGTGGAGCTGAGACATCTTAGATGGAGAGGTCATAAACCTGCTGATTTAGACTTATTAATTATTAATTATTATTATTATTAATAATAATAATAATAATAATAATAATAATAATAATAATAATAATAATAATAAGAGGAAGAAGAAGTAGGACAACAAGAAGAAGTTTTATGGCGCACTCACACTAGGCAATCTGTATTGTGCACAAGAACGCTTCACCCCTAAAGTCCAGTTTGTTTGACTAGTGAGAGTACTCCGATCCTTGGCCCTGAAATAAATAAATGTGGAAATAAATAAATGTAGAAATAAATAAATGTAGAAATAAATTTAAGACATTTAATTATTTATGTCCCATTTATTTACCAGTTTTTATTTATTTATTCCAGTATTTATTTATACATTTATTTATACATTTATTTATTTATACTTTTGTCAGGTCTCGTCCTCCACACTGACACGCTTGGAAGAGGTGTGCCTCGGCATGGTACCTTTAATGCACCCTCTCTAACCTCTGTACCCATCTGCACTCTGCCTGCCTTCAATCTCCTTCAGTGAAACTTGATGCAGGCCTCATGTCAGTGTTGTAGTTGGAGAAACTTTAAGTAGCAGGAAGTGAAGCCAGTGAACAGAACATACCTCCCAGCAGTAAACATCACTCGGCTGGTCTATAAAACCTGTCTGTGGCAGCTAAACAAGTCTAACAATGTGCGAATCTAACAAATAGTCTCGGACCTCCTTGAATACTCTCCATGTGACCTTTAAGTAGGTATACAATTGAAACTGTGGCTTGAATGTCTGCTCTGTCTCTAAATACGATGTGTGTGCCAGCTAAGTGTCCCCAGTTTTGGTTCAGAGATGTCATTAGCATCCAGGTGAAAGTACAAGTTGTTAAAGCTAAGTTGCTTGTCTTTTTGTATGTTGCATGTTTGAATTAATCATATTTGCTGCTCAGTTCTTTGACGGTAAGCTTATATGTCTGTAAAGCCATAGCTTCTCTTCTCCTCATCTGGCCGTATTTTGGACCTTTTCTGTATTTGGCATGTCTCTTTCTGCTCTAGTGGCACTTATCAAGCTCATCAGTGTGTTCTGATTCACAATGCCACCCCTCAAGCTCACGTTTTCCCTTTGTTCCCAAAAGAAACTTTGCGTATAAAAGCAGAGCGAGGACAATTTGCTTCAACTTACAAACTGAGGTCCAAAGGTTTAAAAGGGACGGGACATCTCACACAAGACAACACATGCCATTTTAAAGCTTAGCATGAATATAGATTTATACATTTTCCAGAAGTGTGATGGCAGTCACCGAAAGAGAGGATGCTGCTATTTTTGAGCCCAGAGACTTGAGATGTTGAGTGAAGCAGAGTAGACAGATAAAGGGGTCTGCACTATGTCATACTCACACCACAGTCAAGTCGTCCACAGCAGAATAAACGTTAAGGCAGGGGGTGGTTTTCAGAATAAAACATCCGATTACTTAAAGAAGTCATTTCGGATAAAATTGGGTCAAGCCATCCAAAATGACTTACTTCTATAAATGATGATAGGAATGGAGGACATTTATGATTTTTGCTTAATTTTAAGTAGAGCTGTCAATCATGATGAAGTTTGTCCCATATCTGTAAACATAAAAGAGGCACAGGTTATGCCAGTCAGGAGGAGGAGGAAGAGCTCTGAATCATTTGGCTTCACTTCCTGGGAGCTACTTGTGCTGTCATCCAATGGTGAAAACAATGAAATGGCCTACTTGGCGTTTAATTTGAAAGTAAGTCGCATTGTGTTTCCGTTCTGGTCCTGGGTGACTCTTTCTGAACTGACGCTGCTGACAACAGCTGCTGTCAAGCCAGGGGGCAGTGGAGGGGCCAGTAGGCTATATGAGGGATATTTAACTAATAGCGTCTTCTCCGTCGTCTCCACCGTGTTGTGTCCAGACTCGAGGGAGTAACTTCGACTGAAGAAATTCTGCGCTTAATCCCGACTTTCTTTCACAAAGCAGGCTACTGTAAATGCAAAGGAAAAACAAATGTTGAGAATGATGTGCGGTTTGTTTTTACGTGTTAGCGCACATGGCTTTTGTAGCCTCACGTAGTCTACTTTTTTTTTTTTTTGTTATCCGCGTGCACCATCCTGCTTGTGTTATCGCCCGGGCAACCAGGCAACCAATCATCCGTTTCGTCATCCTCTCGCGCTCCATCCCTCGCCATCACTACCATCAAAACCAAAGGGAGTGGAAAACGTGCTTTTGACGCGCCTTCTACAAGAGGAATCTGATACTTTAATTAGAGCTCTCTTTTCTATGATACATATTTATTATTAAAAGCCGTACATGTGTCGGGGAGCTGTTCTCTCTCAGCAGCAAAATGCCTGTGAGACGCGGTCATGTTGCGCTCCAGAACACCTACCTGGACACGATCATCAGGAAATTCGACGAGCAAAGTAAGTGCAAATGAAATTAAATACCCCAAGTTTTGAACAACTGCTGGTACGTAGTTGACCCTACAGAAAGTGGTGATGAAACAGACACCAATGAGCTTTATAAAAAAACGCTCGTCATGGCATGCTTTATCGTGGCAGATGTAAGGCTTTTTGGTTATGTGGAGTGAGAAATGTATTTATTGATTTAAATCAATCTCCACACATTTGCTGACAGAGAGTGTGTGGAAATAGTTGCTTAGTTTGCCCTCCATTATGTTGCAGGGTTAGTGCACCTGCATGTGAGTGCTCACCTGACGCCTCACATTATGTTCCATTAGCTCACAGCTGTAATGGAAAAATAAATCCTTTTTTTATGGGTCTACAGCCGCTGAGGCTTGTGATAAAACACAGATGTTGCATTTAATCTCCTCCTTTGACAAGTTAGGCTCATTTCGATATTCATTTGTAAATCTAACATCAGTTATTTACTTGTGAAATTACTTATTTAAATTAAATTAAAAGCTGCTAATTTAGTACCCCAATAATTTTCCATTCAGTTTTTCAGTTTTCTCCTTGGTACATTTCCCCCTTTGCCTGCTCTATTTCACTTTGGACCATTAACATGATTTTAAAATTGCTGTGACATTCTAATCAGAAGCCAGCTCGACATGGAAAAATAGCTGATTGGTGACAACTCTAATAAAGAAAAGCTCATCATTACTTATTTAAGCTATTAAACCCCTTTAAATGATATCGTGCCTCTACTGTATGTCTTTGTGTGTACTTGTGCACGTGCAGCCACAATAGACCACCAGGTGAGTGCACATGCCACACAGACAGCAGTGCTGCTTAGCAACCGTGTGACAATCAGTGTTTCCGCTCCGGGTCCAACATAATGACTTTGGACTGAATGTGCTTTCCATCAGCGGGGCTCAACCTTTTACTTAAGAGAGAGGGGCTGAGTGAGTCCCCCCTCTCATCCGTGCGGCCTGCAAACAGGGCGAGCTGTTTACCCCAGTTCACCACATCAGGATAATAAAAAGGCCGTTCAGAGGCTGTAGAGGATATGTAGGCCTGCTGTATGTACATTCAGCACATTGAACTCCTCCATTAGCTACGCTCGAACAAAACTGGCCCAGTTCACTTTCCTGGTGGACAGTGGTTTTTGGCATAGTGACTGTAGAGGCCCTTTGTAGGCTACAGGCACTACAATAATCAATAACAGGAAATGGGTGGTATATGAGCTTTAAAATAATCCTGAGAATGTTTGTGAGTGAGTAACTCATTTAATCAACAAAAAAAAGAGTTCAATAATGCAGGAAAAAAACATAACTGTGGTCCAGTTTTCACTGTACTCAGTCAAACCACTGTAATAGTTTTACTTTGAATTAAACATCAAAAAAGAAAAAATATTTACTTGTATTTTAAAGTTTAATGAGAATAACTTAAATGGGAAAAACATTGTTTTATATCATGAAATAGATATTTGAGCCAAATTAATTCAATATACATTTTAAAACTTTTAAAAATATTTAAAGCTAATAGATCACATTTTTGCTCCTTACATTAAAACACACCCAGAACCATTGAAAGAAAACCAAAAAATGTCAGACAGAATTCATTATAAATAGAAATATGTAAATATATAAACAATTATTATTATTATTATTAGTCTAAGAATATGGGCTAATTATTAACAAATACAAAAGAATGACAAAAAGTTAAGGATACAATCTTACAGGCTTATCCTGATCGACCATAGACAACTTGTAATTTCCCACAATTAACAATGCAGCAGGCGTGACGCCACAGACGCTCTTTAAGAGGCCACCTGCTCCTCCTCGGTCCTTTGGGAGAATTTGTGTCGCTTACAACATTAGCGTCATGGAAAGATAGACCTCATCAACTCTTCTTCAGCTGATTGTTCAGAGCAATAATTCAAAACACCTGTACTTAAATACATTAGTTGAATCAAAGGGTTTAGTATAAAGTTTAGTATTATAATAGATACTTTTACACAATTTGAACATTGACTTGTGTGGTAACTTTAATAAAGCAACTGTAGGCGTATTCAAGTATCCTCCTTGATACTTTAAGTATTTTTGTATTTTTGGGGGGTAAGGGAAGGTTAATGGAAGAGCTGGGAGTGAGTTCTGAAAAGTATGTGTTGTTAACAATTCAAGTAGCATCTTTATGCCACACTACATTAAACTACAACATGACATTTCCGCTTTTTTAAACTGGAGTGTGACACTTCTGTCCTTCAGATCGCAAGTTTCTGATTGCCAATGCCCAGATGAAGAACTGCGGCATCATCTATTGCAACGAAGGCTTCTGCCAGATGTTTGGCTTTGCCAGGGCAGAGATCATGCAGCAGCCCTGTACCTGTCAGTTCTTGGTCGGCCCCGGCACCATGAAGAGCGCCCTCGCCCAACTGGCACAGGCTCTGCTCGGCTCTGAGGAACGCAAGGTGGAGATCCTCTACTACGCCAAGGAAGGTAAGACTGCAGAAATGGAGAAGAGTTATACACAGGAAGAAGAAAGGTTCAAACATCACCCCTGTGAAGCACTTACAGTGATATGCCATGCTTTTGAAAACTCAGGCTTTTATAATCCGGCTTTAAATCAGGAGCTGGGTTGAGACCTGGCATTCAGACTCAGTACCCTATTGTTAATCTATTCTTAAGACAGGCTCCTATTAAAACCCATTTGTATTGGCTCTGCTGTATTGCCATATAAGTTATTTTTTGTGTATTTTTAACCCCCTCTCTCCTTTTTACCCAACGGTCTTTACCATGCTTTGTTTCCTAAATGTCCTCACAGGATGAACAGGCAGACATTTTTAAAAACAAGTGAAGTAAAAACAAAGTCAGTCGGTCTTCCAGGCTGACCTGTTTTTCCTTTACCCTGACACAAAATCCTGCCACAGTGGACACGTGCCTGGGAGGGAAAGCAGGCACTTTAGTGTGTGTGTGACGTATGGCGTGTGTTTGTGTGAGCGTCTCTCTCCCCTGTTTCTATTTTTAGACCACGCTGATTGCAGAGTGAAGTTAGACCTGACAGGAGTGAGCTTATTTAGACTATTTTAGCTTTGAACTTCTCTCCATCCCCCCCCTCCTCTTTGAATCTTTATAACCTTCCTTAAAAGCCTTCCCTCATAAAAACTATCAGATGGAAACATCAGATATTTACATGTGGGGGTATAGCTCAGTGGTAGAGCATTTGACTGCAGATCAAGAGGTCCCCGGTTCAAATCCGGGTGCCCCCTTTATTTAAATCTGCCTCTCTCTCCTTCTCTCTCTCTCTCTATTCCTATAGGGACGTGCAGACGGTGTCTTGTGGACATTGTTCCCGTTAAAAATGAGGAAGGCGTTGTCATCATGTTCATCCTCGACTTCCAGGAGCTGATAGATCGTTCTCTGAAGAAGTCAGGCCTGAGGCAGAGAGTCACCCAAGGATTGATTTACTGTAAACATTACTCTTATATTTTACCTGCATGATAAACATTCAAACTTAGGAAGTCGTACGGATGAATGTTTTTTTTCTGTACCTGTAAACAAGTGTTGATTTTCTGTTTGCACGTATGAAAATGTTTTGTAGAGTTACATGACATCACAGTAGTCAGCACGGACATTTTAATTATAAACTTAAATAGAGTACAGTCTTTCAGTTTACAAGTATGTAGTGGAGATTACTACCTGCAAACAACACACTCTCACAGTAAGCATTGAATATATAAATGTACTAAAGTGAAGACCGTGTGAAAAATCTAGTTTTGGTAATTTATTATACAAAAACAAATGTATAAGTACTTTGAGTTTTGAGAGCTGAGCTGAATAAGAATTTCCCTCCTCAGGTCAGAATCGCAGGTTGAAGATGAGGCTACCGGTGCTGCGCTCCATGAGAAGGTCTTCACTTTCAAAAGATCAGTTTGAAGGTGTGGTTGTGGACTACCTGCAGGTTAGCTCTGGCATAATCACATTTAAAAAGAAACACACAAAAGTTGTTTTTCAAACATGCTTGAAGCCCTGAAAACCTCCAATTGTCTGTGTCTAAATTGTTGGAAGAGCAGCTTTTATTTTGGTACGGGCTACTCATAACCATTCAATGTAAGCACTGTGCACTTTCAACTGTCTTCTTCCTCAGATAGCAGTGGGAATTGTTTAAAATCCAAGGACTGATATCTCAGCCAGAAACGCACCAAAGGGAAGAATAAGGGAAAAAAAATCTTCCATTGTTGAGTTCATCTGTGTCTGTTCAGTAACCCCTTTATTTATATTTTAACTTCTCTGTTGTTTTGATGAATCACTTCTTGTTAAAGAAACTATTTCCTGACAGTATCCACACCTGACTCTGGAACTATCTGACTAAGACAGGCGAATGCTCTGTACACGTTGGGCCTCTTTGGCAGGGAGACATTCCTTTCTTTTTGTGTATTCTATGCATAGGTATGGTTGCACAATTTATCAAAACAAAGATTATTTTTTTGTCCTCCTGCTCCATGTTCTCCACAGCCAAACAGCGAGGAGGTCCCTCTCAAAGAGTTTCGGATCCCGTCTAAAGAGAGCTGCATGCAGTCTGAGACGGAGGCTCTAATCGAAGAGGACCGGGACCATCCCTTCCCTACAGCCCAGTCCTCCACCGCGCAGCGCTCTCTGCTGACAGACAGGCTGGACCCTGGCATCCCCTTCCCAAGGGGAGCGTTACCTCGGAGCTGTTCTCGGGACAGTGTCCGCAGCCTCCGACGCGCCTCCTCGTTGGATGACATTGATGGCATGAGAGCAGAGTGGAGCATCGGACCCGGAGACCCCCGAGCCAACAGCAGTGAGTGTCTGACATTGCTGTATTTGGCTTTGAAATCAACTCAAATAACATCAGTTCAAGGAAATTTATTTAGGATTAAAAAAACGGTAGTATGCTAAATAAGACAACGATAAGCAACATTAACAACTCATTTTGGGCTGCTTTAGTGGGACTGGCTGCAAATTCTGCTACAATATATTTTTTCTTTCTAATTGTTGATGCTCCAGATCTAAAGCCCAGCACTCTGAACTCCACGTCCGACTCAGACCTAATGAGACACAGGACAATCAGCCGGATCCCTCAGGTGACTCTCACCTTTGGCTCGGACCGCATGCGGCCTCCCTCGCCCACCGAGATTGAAATCATCGCTCCGAGCAAGATTAAAGACCGGACCCAGAACGTCACAGAGAAGGTCACTCAGGTCACGCAGGTAAGAGAAATCATTTCTCCATCTTGTCAATATGAATGGTTTCTTACTGCACGCGTAGAACGCCTGATGAGATTAGAGTCGAATGAAAAAGAGTATGTTGAAACCGGACAAAATCCATCATGAGAAGTACAGGAAGAATTTGGGCCTAGATGGTTGTTAGTGCACAAAAAGTTTTTTCTAGAGAGCCATCAGGTGGACTCTTACAACATAACCAAAAGTGATTATTCTTGGAAATAATTGGGCAAAATAACACAAACCTGTTGTTTGTTCAGCCTGATATTTAGGAGTGAGATGATTTCTGATGAAAAGTGTCAGAATATATTTGACTGCTGGCTGTCTCCAGCACCTGGAAATGACAGATTTATGTAGTGAACTGGTTTATGTATGTTTGGGAAAGGAACTACAAGTCCTATCAGGTGACTTGTCCTGTTGTATTCTTTGATAGCAGGTCATGTTTTGTCCTGTTTTTTTTTTTTCTGTGTGTCCTCGTTCTGCCTGCACTTTCACATCCAGTCATCGCCTCTGCACAAATATAGTTCATTGACGTCTATAAATGGTATTTTGCTTCTGGCTCACTCAAGATGTTAAATGACATCTGCAGTCACGGGGTGAACGTGTGAAAGAATAATCTCACCTGAGGTGTGACATGTATAGCACCAACAGTGGCGCACACTCCTCAGCCACCTGTTATCACACCAGCGCGTCCCAGTGTTCACTGTAATCTGTCGCACGATGGAAAAATACTCCAAAAACACGTCTGGTTTCTGCTGGAAATCAATTCTTCGAGTAACGTTTTCTCGGTAATGAAAGAGTTAAATTACTAATTGCAGGATTGTGAGTCTGGTTGAGTGGAGCTTTTGTTCCCAAAACATATTAAAATATTCATCTGTCATATGAAAGATTGTCTTTTTTAGGAATTCTACAGAATTGAATACTTAATAAAAATTAATTAGAATTTTTAGTACTTGAACACACCTGTTGTGTATTTGCGTGTTTTGTGCAGGACAGAGGTGGAAGTGTGACACCGTGGGACTCCCAGATTGCAGCACATTAACCTAGTTTACCACAGGGGCTTCCACAGAGGGTAGTTTACTGGTTTTGTCCCACTTTATCTGTTTGGCTGTTGGTTTATTCTTTAAGAAATACAGCTCATAAAACCTGCTCAGAGCTTTACGAGATATTCTGATGATGTCGGAATCTGCACGACTTTGCTTATAGAAACCCACTGTGTCATTATTTTACATTTATTTACATATTTGCATGCTTTTTGACAAGTTTGCAAATGTTAAAGCTTGGTGATTGAATGTTGCTGCCTTGGCGACAGTGAGATCTCACACCAGGAGTGAGAGTGGTGAACACAGCAGACTGTGACTTTCTGTACAAACAGAGAGCAACATGGCTTCTGTGGCCTTTGGAGAAATCTGACAGGATGAACAGAAGGCCTCCTCGGCTCGGCAGAACACTTGTTATCTCAACTCTACTAATGTCTCGCAAACTTTGGATAAAAACTGAATGGTTTGGTAGTGGAGTGTTTGTCTCTTGCTATGTAAGGTATGTATTTTCTTCTTTTTTTTTTAAGGTGTTGTTTGGGAGACAGATGGCTTTTATTACATTTATCGATTTTCGGCATGTCTTCTGATGACACACAAATCTCTTTTATTTTGTGATATTATTTCTTGTGAAGAAATGTGTCCCATGCACAGAGGCTATTGTATTCATTAGATACGGGTTCTGGTTTGAATCTGACCTTGGGCCTTTGCTGCATGTCATCCCCACTCTCTCCTCCCAACATCTCCCGTCTCTCTTCAGCTGTCCTATCCAATAAAGACCAAAATAGCCCAAAAATACTTTTTTGGGGGGGAATGTACTACGCTACATGACTTTATAGAGGATTGTCTTCCATCTTTTTATTGTGATGTGTTTTTGGATCGCTTTGTGGACATTCCATTGGACATTAAAGCAGATTTTGTGGGTGCGTCTGTGTGGGGACCACAGAGTGTGAAGGTGTTGTTGAGAGTAAAAAAAAAAAGGGGTTCTGGTGAGATGCAGTTATGAAAGTGAGCGAAAAAGCACAACAACTGTGAGCTTATTGAGCGGCTTGTTGCTATAAGTGACCTTGGCCTCTGGAGCTAATGGCCGTGGAGGGCAGTGTGTGCATGCTCTTGTGTACATCTGACAAACCACCAACTGAAACGTGCTAAATCATACCGCGGCTCCATCTTCTTCTTGCCCCTTTTTTGTTGTTGTTGTTGTGGTAAACAACTTTAATTGATTGGAGTGGTATCATAGACATGGGGTTCAAAGACTAATGTCAAACCCTGCAGGTCAGCTTGGAGGTCAATCCCTGCTGCTTCTGCCATGTGTGAACAAACTTTAGCAGTGGTCAATAAACTTACCGATGTGTACATTTTTTTAATAACTATCATTTTTTAAAAACCTGTACCAATCTATATGCTTAATTTGCTTTTGGTTATCTTTAGTTATACAATAAAATGCTTGGTTATCCAGCCTTTATAATTGGATTTCGATTGGCACCTTACAGAAAGGGAAATGAAGGTTGTCATTGATCTTTGCTCGCATTGATTAGTCTGTGTAACATGAGGCACACAGTGTGATTGATTGTAAAAGACTGGTTACTGCAGAGAAGCCCCGGTACACTCTGACTAGTTGTCTCTGTTTGTGTCCGGGAATGAAGTATGTCTATTTGGCGCCCCCTGGCTGTGAATGAGGATACTACAAGAGAATGTGGAAGAATCTGGATACAGTTTGAATCTACTGGAATTTCCTATTTGATGCACCCTTTACTCGTGGCCATATACTGTATGTCTGCAAAGCTGAAGTGTGTGTGTTTAACATGTTTATATTCATACAGTGATGTGATTCAAACATGCTTATTGATTAAAACTCATTATTCAAAGAGAAGTCATAACTTTGCATGTGGCAGACATTAAATAGTGATCAGGAATAAACTTAAAAGGGATGAATATCTATCCTCAAATACACTTATTTTATTAGTTTATTACTAAGCCACATGACATTTTTGAAAAGTAGGAACATCTTAAAGCCATTCTTTGAAGAAATAATTTAAATACAAATACGATATCTGAGTGACTTTGAGTTTGTTTAAGAACAACAAATGAACTCTGTAAAACTACAGCATGACTTTACACTGGCCTGTCTGTTTGAACATTATGATAATTGGCTGTCCTGAAAATGGTAATACAAAAAGTGAAATCACAAAATTAACATGTCATTGTCGCTGCAGCCACTTTGCATGCAAATACAATTATTTCCATGTTATGTTAAATATTTCCACAAGTCAGGATGCCTACAAGTTGCAGACTATGATGCAGAGTGTTAAATCCAAACCTCTTAAACACTCCATTTATTCATGGTAAACATCAAACTGTTTTATGTTATGTCACGCACAGGACTCTGCTTTAGGTTGTGTGGAGGAGGCGTCATTCATAGAGCCCGGGGGTTTTGCTTTCTGTATGTTTTGAAAGAGGATCCTGTGATGGGGGCTGGGCTACACACAGGGCAGGCAGCAGGAGAGAGAGGGGAGGTACAAACTGATGGACCGAGGTTGCCTGCTTTTCTTCCTGTGTTTGCCCTTGTGTCGTGTGATTCAGCATGAGCCTGAAGCACAAACTTCAGCCTGTGAGTACCTCGAGTAGCCTTACTGACTCTCTCAAGCGCCCTGGTGTCCTCCCCAAACTCTGCCCTTTCCTTCCCTTTGTTGCTTTCTTCTCCTCTTACCTAACCCTTCTCCCTCCACAGGTGAGCGACATCATCTTTATGGAGGTTAAGCTGATGCCATGTCACCGTGCTATGGCAAAGACCATTATTTGTGCACAGAATCTTCATCTCATTTTGCATTTATAACCTTTTGCATATCACTTACTCCTGCTTCAGGTTTATTTAGTGTTCTTAAAGTGCAGAAATGTGTTGTGTGTTACTGTGTTTATGTTTGGATTAAATAAAACATGATTAGGACGACGTACTGGCTAAAACGTTAATATTAAGTTACATTTTCAAGGGAGAAAAGTAAGTATTTGAAACGAGTTTTATGTGACAATGTGGGCCTTTGCATTGTTGCTTTAATCCAAATTGAGCATAAAAGAAGATAAAACACAGTTCATGTTCTTTTTTGAAGAGTAAATATGTGTTATTTCTCCCCCCTTTACTAACTATAATCTTGCACTGTCTCTATGCTCCCTTCAGTAAAGCTGAATATCTGTGAGTGTTCATTATGAACTCTGCATCATAATGAAGGGGGACACCATTGCGTGCAAACTGGCGGTGACAGTTCTCTGGTGATCATTATGAGCCAGAGTGGACAACATCAATACCTTGACATTTCTTGGATGAATGAACTTTGGCTCGTGTGTTTACTTTCTAATTACAGTGTTGTCTTTTTGCATGTGTGCAGCTGCTGCGGTCGGTTACTGACACACAAATGTTGTTGTTGTTGTTAGGATAAGTGCAAAATCCTGTGGAGTCAACCCTGTTTACAAATATTGTACTCTGTCTGGGCAGAAAGTAGAGAGAAACAGAGCCAAAGCTGAAGCAGAATTCATTCTTCAATATAAACGTCTTCGTTCTGCGGTTTTGTTTATCAAATATTGTCAGGTACCTTTGACCATGGTACCTTTTCTTCGACTATATCTGGTCATTTCAATCCTCTGTTCTTGGAAAGTTGGAGAGACTGAGCTGGATTTTGACTTTAATAAAAATTGAGTCCAAATAGATTTGACAATGCCAGACTTTACTTGTGGTCTCTGTGTTATTGTGATGAAGACCTGCAGCTTCTCATCATACAAATCCAGCCTCTATTGTCATGGTGACTATGACCATAATTATGCAAATTAAACATGCAAATATTGTTGGACTGTTTGCGAAGGTATGAAAGGAAAACAATGCGTGCCGTTCATTTTTGCATTGGGTAGCTTCATAGTGGAGCTGTGGATGTCAACAGTTGGGCTTCGGACCGAATTTTCACACCAGTACTCTAATTACATCAGCAACCGTGTCCTGACCTTGCAGTTAACAATGAATTAAAAACACTCCTCTGCATGGCGCCCAATCAATGTCGGTACTTAATTCTGGTTCACGATTGACGAAACTCTGATAGGAGTGGTCACATGGCGCAGATAAAAAGGGAGACTTAGTGAGTAGTCTGGGTTAAGAGCAGTTAAAGCTACGCGGGGACTCTGTCAGCTGCTGAGTTTAAGGTTTTTCATAATAGTCCGTATATTTCTATACAAGAGGGTGATGCAGCAGAGAAGATGGCCGCTACACAGCAGGCAGGTAGGGCTGCAGAAACTCTACCTCTACTGCTGTGGTCAAGACCAGGATGAAACACTGGACAAAGAGGCTCTAACTGTAGTACCGGTCAGTGGGATTATAAAACTAGTTCTGCTGCCACAGTCACTGTTATCTTACTGTTTTTATTGTTGGTCTGCATGTTAATGCAATTAGGGAAATCCATCAGGAAGGTGTGGAATCTCTGGATGAGGATTTGTATGCTGGTCTTTTTTGTCCCGCGAAATAGTTGAGTTGTTTCTGACCTTATTGCTGCTTTAGAAATGACGCATATTGAGAAACTAACTGAGTCTGAGAAACCGATAGAGTCTGAATATGTTTCCCCTAATGGGGTGGGGTAACTTATTCACCTGCCTATTTTTGTTAGAAATTTCATTTTTTTACATTGATCATGCATTTAACACACTGAAAAGTGAATTGGATTTCAGTTCTCAGCTTCACAAACAAGCTGTGTTCATTAGAGTGTGGAGCATTTTATCATGAATGCATACGACATTATTAACAGCTGCTTTCTAGTGTGATATTTTTCTTCTGTTCATCAGTTAAGTTTGCTTAATTGAAGTGACGTGACAGGCATTTTTATTCATCATTCAGTTTGAGTTCCGGAGTGAATAACTAGTGGTACAATAATGCGTGTCTTGCCGTGTCATGTTGTATCGCATTGTTTCACAAAAGTGGCAACCTCCAGTGTTGAAAAAAGAAGCTCATGCAGAAATGGGAAAAAACTGCAGTTCCTCGAGTGTGCACTTCAGACTGGCTTCAAAGCCCCAGACATCTCGTAGGCGCACATTTTTATTTAAAGCCAGTGTTTACAGCAGAAATAACTGTTTACTAAATGTTTACAGGTTTGTTCAAATCATGAATTTGGTCTTAAAAACATAATTCTTTATCAGCACACACAGTACGGAGGAATACATTTTTCTTTTTACAACTCAACTGTTTTGACTTTATGAAGGATAAGAGTTATACATAACAAGGGACATGGCTGATCTGACTGAGCTTTACCTGGAGGTTTAGGCTCGTCTCACTCCTGCTCTTTGTTTGATACTAGATTCAGATAGACAGAAAGTTAGTTCAAGAGAGCATTTCCACTTTGGCAACCGCCATCGATGGGCTGAGACTTAGGGCATGTTTACACAGTTTATGCTTTCACATCATACTGAGCGTACCGTACTGTATGTATGTATGTATGTATGTGTATGTGTGTGATGGCAAACCGTGGAAGCAAATATAACAGTTAAAGATTTTTGGCATTTGTGGCTCCAAACGGGAAATATTAGTAAGTAAAGTGCGGCGAATAAATCGAGCGGGACAGCAGAAACTGAAGTCAGTGGCACAGAGGATGAGCCCAGTGCACAGTGCGTGGTTTGCGGTCTAATAAAGGATATGCATATCAGGAATAAAACTGCCTCCTGTGTTAACTGTATGTACGCTACTGTAAGTCAATGTTGGCCGTAATGGTGGTACTTACAAATATTTGATGTGGTGGTATTCATTGTGAAAAGTTTGAGAACCAAGCAGTATACTTTGACTGCTAGAACTTTGAATGTGAGGTCAAAGAAACTGTTATTACAGGAATAAAGAAATTCAAACTGTCTAGTTTGGTGTTTTTATGTAAAATAGAAACAATACACTGAGCTGAACCATTCCAAGGGACAGTAACCTTTCTGATTCACAGTGAGTACATGCAAAGTAGAAGTAGTTGAGTTAGAAGGATGGTGCAGTTTCATGAATATTAAACCTCATCTGAAGAATGAAACCTGCTGAAAAATTTAAAACTCCTCAAAAATTAAACCTGGTCATGAAAGCTATATTTAGTGAATGGATGATAGTGAATGATAATTAAAAGTTGGATAGTTGTAGATGCTTAATAAATATAAAACTTCCAACTTTTTGTTACTTCTGTTCCGCTGATTTATTGTTCCCTTCTTTTTCGGTGTCCCAAGTATTTGCCGGAGTGCAAGCAAAGAGCGCCTCCCATGTTCCTGTGAGAGATAAATCAGCTGTTCTTCCTTTCTGAATAATCTACTCTATCTCACTTGTAATTGATGGTAATATCTTACCCCCATCCGTTCCCTCTGTCCCTCAGGTTTTGTCTCTCGGTGCCGACGTGCTGCCAGAGTACAAGCTCCAGGCTCCCCGCATCCACAAATGGACCATCCTTCACTACAGCCCCTTCAAAGCGGTGTGGGACTGGGTCATCCTGCTGCTGGTTATCTACACGGCCATCTTCACGCCGTACTCGGCCGCCTTCCTTCTCAACGAGGTGGAGGAGCCCTGCGGCTACACCTGCAACCCGCTCAACGTGGTCGACCTGGTGGTGGACGTCATGTTCATCGTGGACATCCTCATCAACTTTAGGACCACCTACGTCAACCACAACGACGAGGTGGTCAGCCACCCGGGACAAATCGCACAGCACTACTTCAAGGGCTGGTTCCTCATCGACATCGTGGCTGCCATTCCCTTCGACCTGCTCATTTTTCGCTCAGGGTCTGAAGAGGTGAGAAAGAAGAGGAGACACCCAGAAGATTTAGGGGACATGATCTCTTTAAGGTTACCATAAAAGAACCGTCCTCAGTTTGATTCTGGTTGTGATCTGGTAAATTACAACAAACATGACAAGGTGTTCAATTTTAGGGATCAGTTTGATTACATACCTCATCTTTCTGTTAATATGCTAATCGAACAGAGACTTTAGGACTGTTGAAGAAATTACTAAGACTCCACACAATAAGACTCAGCTGACATCAGATGGCTCACGTTGATGAAAGTTTATTCATAGGATGAATACTCATGAGGAGACATGATTCAACATCACACTTCTGTACTCGTGTCTTGCTCAATCACATCTGCCGAACTTCTCGAAAAGGCATCGCATATATCCTAAAAGACGTTATCATTATCAGGGTCGTGTCACATTGACCCACCGAGACTAATCTGTGACGTCTATAACACTGGAGCAGACAGTAAGTTTACCAAACATCCTTGCAGATATCAGGAAGAACAGATGACACTCTCCAAGCTGTACTTGGTGTTCTAATAACAACTGAACTCTGTCAGGTCTGGCTGACATTAGAGAACAGTGAATAAACCTAATGACATCTGCACATTATAATCTAAATAACTACAGAAATTCCACCACAAGGACGACTGAGTGGTGCCATTCAGAGTGGAAAAACGGCCACTTTTCTTGCAATGTCCAACTTTCTTCCTTACAGTTGACCAAAATTGGTGTTTTATCACAATTCAAAGTTCAACATTTAGAGTTTTTGGAGACTGAATGGTGAATCCATCACAAAGTTCACTGATTGGTCCAACTCTCAGATCCTGGATTCAGTTGATTCTAAGTGTTTCTCAGACTGAGTGTGTGAGAGTTTATTGAGTGTTTTTGAGGCCGTTAGTTGTAATTGATCATTGTGGTTGATTTAGACCGTCAGGGGGTCATGCTGTAATTATATTCTGTTTTAATACCTTCCATGCTTAAGGCTACATTTAGGTCTCAATACACGTTGTTTCTGCTCCACAAAATAATCCTCAGGGATTAATATTCCACCTTCTCTCTCCACCAGCCTCAGACAACCACTCTGATAGGACTTCTGAAAACTGCCAGACTCCTGAGGCTCGTCCGAGTGGCCAGGAAGTTAGACCGCTACTCAGAATACGGAGCTGCCGTTCTTTTTCTCCTCATGTGCACCTTTGCCCTCATCGCTCATTGGCTGGCGTGTATCTGGTACGCAATCGGCAACGTGGAGCGCACTGGCTCGGCCCGCATCGGGGGAATGAAGATCGGGTGGCTGGATAACCTGGCCGAGCAGATCGGAAAACAGTACAACGACAGTGACACCGCCTCGGGCCCCTCCATCAAGGACAAGTATGTCACAGCTCTGTACTTCACCTTCAGCAGTCTGACCAGTGTGGGCTTCGGAAACGTCTCGCCCAACACCAACCCGGAAAAGATCTTCTCCATCTGTGTCATGCTTATCGGCTGTGAGTAGAGAGAGTGTGAGTCTGAAATAAGAACCCTTTGAAGACGAGCACTCACGAGAACAAATCAAATACCTCCATTAAGCGACTTTAATTGAATGTGAATGTAGTAAAGATATTATTGTAAAAGGACCACACCTTTTATCCTCATGTTTTTTTAAGTGAATGCTACAAAATAGACACATTCTCAGTTTCCTATGGACTTATTTTTTTGCCATGTTGGAACTGAATGGGAACAAAAACTTAAATCATGATGGGACACTTCAACTGTCCTCTTAAATACAGGCATGTAAAAAGAAATCTTCATATCATTCTTCTTTCTGGCAGAGTGGGATATGTCATGCATTTATTCTCATGCATTTATAAGGCAGGTTTAAAATACTTTTTTACTTCAAACAATGATGATGCAGCTTACTCTTTAAGACTTATATACTTATATATATTGTAGAGATAGGACAGTAGAGAGTGGGGAATGACATGTGAGAAAGAAGCCAGAGGTTGGATTTGAACCTTGGCCGCCCACTTGGAGGACTAGATCCTCCATACATTGGGCGTGCGCTCTATAACCACTACGCTACCAGCGCTCCTGATGATGATGTTTATTACTCTTAATATTGCAGCTGACAATCTCCTTATCGTTATACCTGATTTTCTATTTTCTATATTGTGTTTCAGGAGTTGTTTTTTTCATGACTTTGTTTTGGAAAAGTAGGGTTAGGATTAGGTTATCTGCATATTGCTGAAAGACCTTCAACACATCCAAACATTTAATAATGAGTTCCTCCAAAATAAAGTATTTGTCTACTGTTCTCTGCAGCTCTGATGTACGCCAGCATCTTTGGAAACGTGTCGGCCATCATTCAGAGACTGTACTCTGGCACGGCTCGGTACCACACCCAGATGCTGAGGGTCAAAGAGTTCATCCGTTTCCATCAGATCCCTGGAGGCCTGAGACAGAGGCTGGAGGAGTACTTCCAACACGCCTGGTCCTACACCAACGGCATCGACATGAACGCTGTAAGTCACGCTCACACGTGGTCAGCCACGAGTTCACAAGAGCTTGTTGTCTGAGTTGTGATAAATTGATTGAAAGATTTTTGTAGGAAAGTTGTTTGTTGGACTGTTTGGAAATATGGAGCTGTATAATAGTGCCCTCAAGAACTTTATTCCAGATCACTGTTTCTGGTTTTAAACAGCCATGGGGGGTATAGCTCAGTGGTAGAGCATTTGACTG